>NC_056741.1:156574458-156621958 GCF_019279795.1 Protopterus annectens
GCCACAGCAAACAGCACAGTCAACATTAAGGTATGTCAGACCTAGATAATGCATACATTCCCTGTAGGCATCAGAATTTGGGATCTTATTCCCACAGGAAACACACTTTTTAAACACAAAGGGTTTGTCTGACATCTTAAAACTGCTACAACAACAAGCAGCAGAACATAAAAAGTCACTAAGAAATATTACCCTAGCAAAAGCTATAAGAAAACGATCTACCAATATAAACAGAATTTTTTTTAAGGAAAGTACACAAAGAAAGAAAAAGTTAAAACAACAATGGTAGAGAGAGTACTTGTAAAGAATATAAAAGGATACCAGCAAGGGTAATGGGTGAAGTACCATAGCAGTAACTAACAATAAAAGGAAGGAAGAATTGGCTAAGGATGCTAAAATATGGGAGGGAGGAAGAAGAAAGGTAATATATAAAACTTAATTAACTTACAAGAAAAAGTCTGAAGACCACTCAAAAAACACTCAAGAGCTAGGAATCTGAGTCTGATACCTAGTGATGACAAACGAGCTCTGATGTACATTAGGTTGGTGGGGCATTATGGGTAAAGGGAGGAGCTTGAGAGTTCTAGGATCTGATGATCCAGTAGAAGTGGACGAGTGAGATCTGAGTCTTGGATCCACCGTTATCAGTTGACGAATGAATGAAAATGACAAGATCGGATGTATAACTATCCCGTGCCCAGAGAGGACAACGCTACAGCTGCAGAGGATGTGCCAATCTCGTGGTCCTTAGTGGCTTTCTGAGCAAGTACACCATTGAGACAAACAGCAAAAGGTGGTGGTTTGACAGCAAATTTGTAGGCACAGCAGACTCACCCACCAGCAGATAACACAGTAATGGAGCCAACAAGACACCCAACGACTCCCTAAAACTTTCATCTTCTTGTGGATAGGTTCATAGGTTCATAGGTTCATACTAGGCTATCTGCCCTAGGGCATTTATAAGCCTAGCCAGAATGTGTTTGGCTTTCGCCACCCATTTTAAATTTATTTTGATATGCCCTTTTTCGAGGTTAGTATACTGTGCCTCTGTCTAACAGTGACACAGAAGTGATACCCGGGGTAAACCTACGATCTCCCATTCACTCATCAAGATTCCTCTTGAAGAGAGTCAATGAGGGACTCTGCCTAACCTGGACTGGGATTTTATTCCAGAGTGAAGGGATCCTCTGGTTTATGAATCTGTCCCTCCAGCATGTCCTATTTATTTCAGTGCTGAGGTTCAAGTCTCTCGAGCGCGTAGCTCGATGGGATTTGGATTTTCGGATAGTAGAAGAAAGAACTGCTGAAACTAAATATTGCTTCATGTTAGAGCTGGGAAGGAGATCTTACAAACAGGGAGCAGAGCCTGAGTGAGTCAATAAATCTTTTGACATGAAAATGAAGGCTCTGAGGGAAAATGTTCAGTGACAGTCCCCAAAAGCACTAAATTTGACCCCTTCTACACACACACACACACACACACACACACACACACACACACACACACACACACACACACACACACACACACACCCTCACTATACACAAACAGGTAGATTACGTCAATAATAATAAATTATTTTACAGAGTTTTGTCACTCAAGCATTACATAACTAAAAATTCCCTCAGCAACATGACAGTTTCACAAAAAAAAAACATTTCCTAACACAAAATAATGAAATTCAAAGAAATTTTTTTTTTTCACCAAAAAATTATGTAGTGGAAGGTTTTCTGCAAGGGGGAATCAGTTTATCTGCCCATCCCTGAAAGGATCACTAGCTAACAGTCAGATCTGAAAGGGTTTACCTCAAAAGTTTTATTTTCTTGTCTTATTGACTAACTCAGGTTTCATTACCCACTTGTGTGATCTCCTTCCCATGTTGAACATGAAGTTAATTTGCACAGGAAAGTGAAGCAGAAAGAAAAGTTGGTCAAAATACAAGCTTGGCATGCTATAAGTGAAAAACCCTAGGATGTAGCATATACTGATACAAAACACAATGCTGCACATGAATGACTAAACCCTCATATTATCAGTACCACAGGCTAGTGAAACAAATTAATGAAAAACACAATATCTGCATTTATGGTATATTTATTTTATGATTTTATTGAATCAGAAAATTCTGATAAAATAAAATAATTTTTAATAACAGCAGCAAAGCTTATAGAAGCATTTCTTAACAGCAACACGAAAGCTTTTCAAATGACAACGTAATCGCTTCAATACGGATGATTTACTCATATGGTCAGCTGTGTTGCTCTCAGTGTCTGTATCTACTTTTGTCTGTTTGTGACAGACCAGGACTTCAGTTTCTGGGACAGAGGTTTTAATCTCACTGCCCACGTCTGCCTTGTCTTGACTGCGAGGAATGAGATGTTCATTATCTTCAGAGTTTGAGACATTTTTCCTTCTCTCACTGCCTACATCTGTATTGTTCTGATTGCAGGACATGAGATCTTCATTATCGTCAGGGTCTGGGACAGCACTGCTTTTCTCACTGACCAAGTCTGCTTTGTCCTCACTGCAGGGGATGAGCTCTTCAGTGTCTTCAGTCTGGAACAGAGGTGCTTGTCTCACTGCCGACATCTGTCTTGTCCTGACTGCAGGAGATGAGATGTTCAGTGTCTTCAGATTCTGGAACAGCGGAGCTTTTCTCACTGCCCACATTCACTTTGTCCTGACTGCAGTGGATGAGATCTTCAGTGTTTTCAGAGTCTAGAATAGAGGTGCTTCTCTCACTGCCCACATCTGTCTCGTCCTGACTGCAGGGGATGAGACTGTCAGTGTCTTCAGAGTCTGGGGCATTGTTGCTTCTCTCACTGCCCACATTGGCTTTGTCCTCACTGCAGGGGATGAGCTCTTCAGTGTTTTCAGAGTATGGAACGGCAGTACTTCTCTCACTGCCCACATTGGCTTTGTCCTCACTGCAGGGGATGAGCTCTTCAGTGTTTTCAGAGTATGGAACAGCAATGCTTCTCTCACTGCCTACATTGGCTTTGTCCTGACTGCAAGGGATTAGGTGCTCATCATCTAGGGCAGTGGCACTTCTCTCATTGCCCATATCAGCCTTGTCCTTACTGCAGGATATGGGAAGTTCAGAGCCTGGGACAGTGATGCCTCTCTCTCTGCACACGATTGCCATGTCCTGAGTGTATTGGATAATGTGTTCATCGTCTAAGACAATGGTGTTTTTCTCACTGCCTGCAACAGTCTCAGTCTGACTAAAAATTATGATATCTTCAGCATTTGGGACAGTGGTACTTCTCTCACTGCCCACATCTGTCTTATCCTGACTGCAGGGGATGAGATCTTCAGTCTCTTCAGAGTCTGGAACAGCGGAGCTTCTCTCACTGCCCACATTCACTTTGTCCTGACTGCAGGGGATGAGATCTTCAGTGTCTTCAGAGTCTGGAACAGCAGTGCTTCTCTCACTGCCCACATTTACCTTGTTATGACTGCAGTGGATGAGATCTTCAGTGTCTTCAGAGTCTGGAACAGCGGAGCTTCTCTCACTGCCCACATTCACTTTGTCCTGACTGCAGGGGATGAGCTCTTCAGTGTTTTCAGAGTCTGGAACAGAGGAGCTTCTCTCACTGCCCACATTTACCTTGTTATGACTGCAGTGGATGAGATATTCAGTGTCTTCAGAGTCTGGAACAGCGGAGCTTCTCTCACTGCCCACATTCACTTTGTCCTGACTGCAGGGGATGAGATCTTCAGTGTCTTCAGAGTCTGGAACAGCGGAGTTTCTCTTATTGTCCACAGTTTCCCTCTCCTGAATGCAGGGGATGAAATCTGTAGTTTCCTGAACACCTGCACTGCCCTTACTGTCCATATCTAGCTGATCCTGATTGTTAGGGATAATATCTTCAGTTTATTGGACACATGTCCTGCTCTTTCTGCATATATTCACTTTCTTCTTTTTCTTGATAATGAAAGCATCAGTTTCTGGAATATATAAGCTGCCATTACTGTCCATAAGCATTTGGTACCGATTGTAAAGGACCAGATTATCCTGAAAAGGAAGGCATCATGGGTAAAATTTAAATATGGAAATACATGTGCAACATAGTAACAGTGATAGCAATAATAATAACAAAGATACTACTGATAAAAAGTACATCAGCTGACAGTCTCATTCACAAATTAGAAAAACACATTTAAAGCAAATGAATACTTTAATGCAAAATACAGGCTTTTTGCTCATTGTTCAAGAAACCAATCAAGGTCTTAATAAACATTGTAATCAAATTTGTACGGCTGGTATGCATTCAAACTCACATGCCAAATATCACAGAGTAGGACATACTTAACTGCATACGTGCAGGAAGCCAGGTATGTGAAGGAATGTAAAGGATGTCAACCACACTTGACAAACATGGGAATTGTGGGCTGTAATGTGTAGACACACCAGAAAGAAAATTTCAAACTGCACAAACGAAAAAATAGCTGCAGAAAGTAGTCCAAACAGTACCCTCTCTTTCCCGCTTCAGTTGAAATGACGGCTCTTCACTTATCTGCTGTTCCAAACCGTTTAATAAAATATAAATGAAGCGGATCCAAATGCTGGTACAAATGGTACAAATAAAAACAAGTAATAAAATGAAGCGGATCCAAATGCTGGTACAAATGGAACAAATAAAAACAAGTAATAAAATTAAGCGCTTTTCATTTTCTACATATGAAAACTTCCTCAGACAAACTGTTCTCTCCTAATGTTCCTCTATATATAACTTCTAGTTTCATCACATGATTCTATCAATTAATGAAATTAACCCAATTAGTGATGCAAATAATGCACATAAATACGAACAGGTATAAAATACATTGCTATTTAAAGTATGTTTAAAATAAAATACGGCTGACATATATTTTATAGCATTTGCCTGCACATCTATACTTGCATATCTCTAAAATACATACATGCTAACTTATTCAAGTCTTATTTGATTTCCTACATATGTTACTTGAAAATTGTGCGGTCTAAAAACAGTTATTTAGTAACATTTGCTTAGCGTGTTACTTTGTTATTCTTACGTACCTTTTAAAGTGGTATGTACACTCACTCTACAACTGTTTGACTGAGTCTAACTAAATGATCAAATAACAACAAATGAATATATGCAATTAAATCAACTATATTACTTAGATACAGCTTATACAGTCTATGTACAATCTATATACAACCTACAGTTCCTACAAAAACTTATATAAAAGATAATTCAACTGCTATATGTAATAATAATTATGAATGTAAAAATTGCAGATCGCAATATTACTATGTTCATAACTAAATTTACATACATAAACAATGTAATTTAAGCATATTCATAATTACTTTCAGTTGTAAACCTAACTAATGCCAAATTTTAATCTATTGTATTTTACATTTGTTTTACATTAATTACTCCTATTTAAGTTTTTTAATCTCAAAATACATAAAATGGAGTAGATTTCGTTAATGCCTGGATATACACAGGCATTTGTAATTAATTGCCACACTAATTCCAGCCTTTCTAATAGAAGGCTATCAGGTCCACCTCTTCCATCTGATTTAATCTGATCAATAACTCAGAACTTAAATATATGTTCTGGATGTTCCATTACATGTCTTGCCAGATCATTATCTGACGTCTTATGACTAATACTGTACAGATGCTCATACACTCTTTCCTTAAGTGTCCTTATGGTTTTCCCTATATAGAATACGTGGCATCGTTGACATTTAGGTACACTATCATTTTAGACTGACAGTTATATTTGTCTATGGTATTATATTTTTTTATTTCTGATGTAAAATGTCCGTCCAATTTTTATATGTTTGTAGAAATTACACATCAGACATTTTGTCATCCATGGATTTCTAATAATGCTATGGGACTGATTTTCAAATATATTTTTGATGATTCTTCCCCTCTTAAATATAATCCTGGGGAGTTGAGTAAGCTTTTTCCTGACAAAGGGATCATTCTCTAGAATTTCCCAATTCTTGTATACGATGTTCCTTAACTCCCATGCATTAATGCTATATGGCGTGATAAAGTTATAACTTATATAGCTATGTTCTCTGTTGGTGTTTCCACTTTCTGGTGATTCATATCTCATGCCATTAACTTCTTGTTCAATACATATAATGGGTCTATAAATTCCTCTATTTCTTTTGTTGTTAATTTCATCAATGAGGTCACTCACTAATACTTGGGGGTAGCCTCTATTGAGAAACATTGTTTCAAGTTTTTGGCATTCAGTCTGAAAGTCGGTTTCAAGACTAACCATTCTAGCAGCTCTTGCCAGTTGTCCCTTTACCACCAATCTTTTTTGGTGGAATGGGTGACAGCTAGTAAAGTGTAATCAACTGTTAGAATATGTTTCTTTTCTAAAGATAGTATCTGTTATACCTACTATCTTTTCTTAGGTCAATGTCCAAGAATGAGATTTTGTTTTCTCCATAACTTGATGTAAAGCTCAAAAAGTTTGTAGTGTTGTTAAAATAATCAAGTAACTCTATAGCTTTACTTTCATCTCCCTTGAGTATGTCAAAAATGTCATCCAGAAATCTTGTATAATGATGCAATTGATTTTTAACATAAGGTTGATTCTTGACAAATTCATCTTCCCACTGAGCCATGACTAAATTAGAAAAACTCGCCCCGAGTGGAGACCCCATTGGAACTCCTACTTTTTGTAAGTAGAAGGCATTATCAAACATAATGTAGTTATTGGACAGAATAATGTCCAACAGTTCCTCTACCAAGCCAATTTCCTCATCTGGGGCTCCCAGATTTTTTAATTTTCTAGAAACCCATTTTATCCCTTCTTGTTGAGGGATAGATGTATACAGATCTTTTACGTCAGTTGTCATAAAATTAAATTCATTTTTGAATTCTAGTTGATTACTTTCTCTCAAAAATGACCATGAATCCTTACATAATTGGCTTTCATGTTTAATATATTTTTTCAATATAGAGTCTACTACTTTGGCACAACTGTAAGTGATACTATTACGTGCATCTACTAGTGGC
Source organism: Protopterus annectens (assembly GCF_019279795.1). Classification (NCBI taxonomy): domain Eukaryota; kingdom Metazoa; phylum Chordata; order Ceratodontiformes; family Protopteridae; genus Protopterus; species Protopterus annectens. The sequence goes on from NC_056741.1 coordinate 156,581,485, forward strand.
CTCATAGGAGAATTCTCTATATTTTTATGTACTTTTGGTATGCCAAATAACAGTGGAGTTTTAGACGCCATCATGGTCATATAGTTGTACATATCCAAATCAATCTTCGCTTCTATAAACAAATCATTAATGTATGTTTTTATTCTAGTATAAGCGATATTAAGTTCATTCCTTGAGACACTAACATATGTCTCACTATTTAACAATGATTTCATTCTTTGTTTATAATCATCTATATGCATAATAACTAACCCACCTCCCTTATCTGGTTTCATAAATCAGAGGGGCAGTTGTTGTATATCACTAATTGCACGTCTTTCCTGACTAGTGATGTTTCTTTTACCTTTGAGCATTTTACTGTTCTTTATACTGTGTCTCAGATCTGTTTCGCACATTTTTTCAAATAGTGCAACATTATTCTGTAATGGTGGATTATATGTGCTAGTAGTGTAAAATTCAGTCTCATTGCATATATTTGTCTCCATAATCACTGCTAAATTGACCTTACGCACAAATAATTTAAAGTCTATAAGAGTTTGTGCTAATCGTGCCTTCTCTGCTATTACAAATGTTTGACCTTTAGCAAAGAATTCAACCATATCAAGGTCAATTTCAGTCTCTGTATATTTGTAAACCATGAAGTCTTTTTGTGCATTGGTCATAAGTTTACAGTACCTTTTGTTATTAACAGATGTATCCTCTCTTTCCTCCGCCTCCTGTTGTTGTTGGGGCGTTGTTGTTTCCCTCTCCGAGGATTGTGATTTTGGGTTTGGTGGTGAAAGTTTTTTCACAATTGTCAGGGTTTTGATTACCGGGACTGTTCTCTCTATTGTGGTTGTTTTTCTGTATGATTCTTTCACTCCTTCTAACTTCATAGTTGTCGTTTCTACCAGTATCATTTGTTCTATTTATCATTTGTGGGTCATTTTCCTGGGTGTCACCATTTTCACCTTCTCTTATAGATGCTCCTATTTGTTTCCATACCTGAGATGGTGGGGATTTAGGATACGCTGTCCCTTCTCTTATAGATGCTCCTATTTGCTTCCATACTTGAGATGGTGGGGGTTTAGGATATGCTGTCCCATTTCTATATGCTGTTTTGTCACGCTGCATTTCTTTCATTTTTGTTGATTTTAGTTTTTCCATTAATTGGTTAATACTCTCAAATGTTCTATTGTAGTTAAATTTGTAACGTTCAAAGTATAAACTATTTTTAATGCCCTGGTCTATTTTTTGAATGTCTCTAGCCAGCACTTCCAGATTAGTCTGATAGTGTTTGGCCATTAGTTCAAGGAGCTCTGTTCCATGTCTCTCAAACATATTTAATAAATCTTTGTGGAACGCTGATCCTTCTTCTAGCCCTGTCGGGTATTGCCACATTCTTAAGCCTTTCGGTACGACCTTCTCTTTGATACACTCTCTAAAATAAGAGACTTCCACTTGGAGCTTCTTATATTTAATGAGAGTGTGGTCAAGCATTCTTAAATTTGTTACAATAGATGTTTTACCTCCAGCCGGGTTCTCCTGCACTGTTGTCTGTTCACAGCTACCAAATGTCATTGGTTCTTGCAGCCATACTGTAATTATGAATATGCTTAAATTACTTTGTTTATGTATGCAAATTTAGTTATGAACATAGTAATATTGCGATCTGCAATTTTTACATTCATAATTATTATTACAAATAGCAGTTGAATTATCTTTTATGTAAGCTTTTGTAGGAAGAAAGCAAGGGCAGACAAAAGGCACAGTAGCAAGGCACTGAAGGTAGTCAAACACCTACAGTCATAGGAGAAAATGCATGGTGAAGGGGTGAAAAGGAACAAGTAGCTCTAGGATAAATATATAAAGATACTGTTAAGAGTGCATCTTTTGCAAGGCTTCTGACATTGAGGCAGAAGCAGAATCCATGTGCTCTCTGGCTGAAGAGGTGAAGTCAATCCTGTGAGCTAGGATAGGAAAGAATGTCTTTCAGTTGCTAGTCATCCACACTCACTGCAAAATTTATTAGTATTCACTCCTTCAATGCTTCCAATGAATTTTTCAAAATTGACACAGGAAGCAAGCCATCCAGTCAGGAGTCAGAGTTCTCTGTCTTGTAAGGTTTCTGCACCTGTGGGCAATATCCTGCTTAAAATCCTAGGTGGAGATGACAGTCTGAATGACAACAGTCATATTAAAAAAGTACGAATTTAGAGCAAACCAAAAGAACTTTCTGGGTGGATCCCACCCAACTTTTATGCCAGAAGACATCCATCATATCCTTTAAGGTCCCTTTGAGAGTTAATATCTGGGCCTATCCTGACAGCACAATGGGCAGGGTCTGATTCACTGAGTTGGCATATTTCTGGGAAAGACCGTATATGATAGTCTACCTTGATTATGTCTAAAACTCACTGGTGCTTGGTGGTACTTCTCCAAGTGGCACATATTTGTAAAATCCCTACCACCAAGGACACCCTGCACTGTAATCAAGACTACAAATGCTGAGACTGAAATCAGTCCAACACCATGGGTTGTTTAGGTCAGGAAATACTAGGAAGATGCAGAAGTATCCTCACAAAAGTCCTTCATAATGGCCATAGCCAGTGCCTCTTAAAATCCTCCCAGGTCATTCTGAGCACCTAATAAAGAGGATAGCCTCACACAGGTCATTTTGCAAATGTCTGTGTGTAGTGCCTTTGATAGGTATCACCTCAGCCAAAACTACAGAAGGTCATAATCTGGACATTATAGAAAGGTGCTGACCATGTGCTAACTGAACCAAACTCAGGGAGAGAAAAGACAGCTTCTGTTATACAAAATTCATTATGGAGGACTGCAATTTGGGCAGGTGAAACAGACAGACAGTGTTCTTTTGCTTGCTGTATCCAGAAAATGTATCACAGTTTAATGATCTCAGATTCCTGTGCTGGACTGAGGAGATCAGGTAGGAATCAAAGGATCTCTGGTTAGAATCTTCCTTTACCCAGACAGGGACTGAAAAGGAAGAATCCATGTGTTGCTATGCTGCAAACATGCCACCCTCCATGGATGGATCAGTAAGGGTGATGATCCAATGCTCCTTTTTTCCTTCTCCGGAAACTCAGCAAGACACTTCTGGTGAATAGCTCATTATCTGACATTGTTAATTCCCAAGCTAAGGTAACTAGTTTTAGGAGTGTGTAGTACATGCATGGTACTACATCCCTAGGATGCCTGATGAGGCCATGCAAAAGCTGTTCAGTGACCCCTTTACCAGTATTAACCCACACACCAAAAAGGATAAGGAGGTCCTCAATAACTTGAAGGGAACGGTACATGATTCCTTTATGCCAGATCTTCAGAAAAAAGAAACTGGTAGCCACTCTGCCAATACCACCCAAAGAGGGGGGTAAATAGTGGAGGTGGCTATCAAACTGTGTAGTTCCAAATCCATTGGGTGCCAGAGACAGTTTCCCCAATTGAATCATTCACCATACTCCAAAGTCCTTTGGGAGTTTGTCCCTTTCCCCAACCACATTCTAGGATGTGTGGAAGAGGCTGAATTATCAGAAGCATCACCCTACATAGTTAAGTACAGATAGCAATACCCATGGCTCAACAGATCTTTGAAATTCTCGTGCAAGGCATACAACAATTCACTAACACTCTAGACTTTTGAGGTCCTCCCCACAGCCTAAAAACATCATACTGGATGACCTATGAAAGGGCATTCTGTCTGCCTTCTAAATAAAGGCAACAGCTCCAAGTTCTATTACAGGAGCTTTCTGGTCGCAAAGACAATGCAGGACTTCTAGACGTAAAATACCTACATCCTTTATTTAGTACAAGAAAATGCTCAATGTCCAAACCCACAACTTCTCAAAGAAGGAGACTGTTACTGTGCCAGAAATGCAAAATGTCCATCTTCACATTCCCAGTCATCCTGCTCAAAGTTTCATTTGTTCCAGAAATGGAGAGAACATTTAGTTCAAGACCTTTATCATGCATGTCTGAGTTACACCAACTTCTATAATTGCACCTATGAACTGTGGTTATACTGCGGGTATCCATTTCTTCTCCCATCTGGGTGACTGACTGCTCTCAGCCCCATTCAAGGAAGAGGTTATTGTCCAGAGATACTCTATCATTCTGACTTATAGATACTTCCTAGCAGATCTCAGAAGCCAAACACATAGACAAGATAATCTCGACAGTATTCTTCTCTTCAGGGCTTACAAACCAATCTCCTAAATATCACAGCAGATATGCTTTACTATTTGACTTTTTTTCTCAAGGAAAGCTGTACAGATCAAGTGAGAGGTCTGTCATCATATGTCCCATCAACAAATAATGAAATACAGTGTCATGTATCCTCCTTCATGATATGATTGGGATATCAAATGTGTCTTTGGCCCAGTCTATACAGGTCTTGCATACTCTCTGAGAAGATTCATAGCTTTAGATAATATGTGGGAGCTCTATCAGGATTCTGAGTTGAAGGTTTGACAGCTTACAGCTGTCCAAACCTAGTTGTCCTTTCCTGCATCTCTAAGCCCCCTCCCCTATGCACTAGACATGGTACCCACAGATGCATTTGCAAAGCAAGACACTGGTCATAAACAAAACTGGTAAAAAGCTGAAAAATAACATTTTCATAACTCATATGAAAAGTAAACAAATTAAATCAGAATTTCAGACTATACGCTGAGAAGAAAACATGTGTTCCAAAAATCAAATTGTGATTACAGTGCACCACTCTGTAAAATGCGTGGGGTAGTAGAACAGTTCATATCATCAATATCATGGAAAGAACTGAGAGAACATTGTATCTGTCCTTTTATGCTCCCTACATGTTCTCAGTAAGAAGTAAGACAAAGGCAGTGCCTTGTGCCCCAAGGCTCCTATGTAGAATGAAGTAGCCTCCTAAATGACAGCATCTCAGTAGGACCAAGGATTTACAAGGGAAGGTGACCTGCTGGCATATATGAGTGGTTGTTAAACAGTCTCTCAGATCTGCTGACCTCCTGACCAACTAAAACTGATATTAAACCAAATACTAATGGATTTACTGCACATCAGCAAGTGAAATGGCATAAGAAATGCTCAATCTAGGGATATAAACCTCTTCTGCCACATTAACAGAATGGTTTGTAGGGAGAAAAATATCCTGCAGAGGGCAGCACAGCTCTGAAGCAGACTCCCCATCCACATAAAGGGAAGTTCATCCCTGTCCATATTAAAGCCCGGATTGAATCTAGGAATGGGAAACAGGAAATTTACACCAGACTGCCCCCTGTGCTACTAACAGATACAGGGAGCTCCTGAATGTTTTACCCCGTGCACATGTCCCCTTAAATAATATATAGTACGATCTCAATTCTTCTCATTGGGGGGATATATAATTATTGGCCATGCGATGGGTAAGGACAATCTCTAACCAAATGGGATAGGTTAATTTGAGCTCAAAAAACTGGCTAGGTGTAAAGTGGCCCTCAAAGGCAGCTAGCCTACTGCTTATCTATGAACACAAGAAGCATGCTGAAGGGCTTTAGATTGTACTAAGAAAGAATATATTGTGTCACCTGTCAAAGTAAAAATAAGGGAAATGTCAACAAGATCGGTTCACTGCTTCCTCCACTTCTATTTCAGGACAAGCCAAAGACAGTATGACATTTTATGATATCTCCAAGCTACTCTGAAGTCTTTGGTATGTTTGACTACTTTTTTTCCTGTTCAGCAGAGTCAGACATTCAGAGATGATGTGGGTCTTTAAACAAGGTTAACTTGGATGGACTATCAAAGACAAATGACTGTCAATCAATCTGTTTAACATTACTGTCATGTTCTTGACTGAATTTTTTTATATACAACACTTGAAAATGGGACAATTTATATTGGAACTATACAGGTACACATAAATATGTACATTTTGCTTGATAATGACACAACTACATACAACATTTTCATATGCTTTTTTGGTGACGTAAAACAATAATTGGTCTTACATACTGATGATGTTATAACAATAGAAGGTAATAAAAAACAGCATCATGATGACGTTATAAAAACAGTGAAAAAGAGCTCACCTTTGATTCTGCACTTTTGGCAGACATTTTTATTTACCTTAGCAGTTGCTGTTTTGCCATTCTGGAAATCTTTGAGTGCTGCCATTGCAGCATTTTCCTTTGCTGTTTTCTTATCTGAACATCTACCAGTAAATGTATGCCCACAAACTTCAACCTATCAAAAAATCAAAGTAAACAATTGTCTGGTAAAGTTCAGAAAACATACATCATTTATGATGACAAGGTTAGTCTCCATGAGACACTGGTATTTTCTGCCAGGACACCAGAAGCATATCTCTTTTCCAAGGAAGACTGCTCAGTTTTTCTCCATTTGCACCTGTTACTGCAAACTCCTCAGTCTTTCCAAAGTTGCCAGACATGCCACCTACTTATCATAATCTCATAAATGATTTGGACCAACCAGTAAAACTTGGACTGCACAGTCTCATTCCATTTCTGTTTTCCAGGAAAAGAATACAAATGTAAAAATGAAAAAGCTGAGTATAATTTTTACTTTGCTATTTAATTGTTTAAATACCAGTGCTCCTATCAATATAAGCATCATTGCTCTTTTGATCTGTGTTGGAATTTTCACTTTGTGCTACATCTGACTGATGCACTCTTGCTATAACACCATATGCGATAAGTATGCCAGACTAAATGATTTAGCCATGTGATCAAATGTCTTATAATTGATGTACAAATCATTTTTCTCTAGGTCTTTGCTGAAAGTGGACCATACCCACTCTGAATTTCCTAGTAAACCAAATACATTTTATTCAGCATATTGCTACAGAAACCAGCTAAACTCTTTTACTTTGGTACTGGCTAAAGATACAAACTGCATTATTTCACTGCATCCTGGAAGTGATGAACTGAAAAAGGTCTAAGGTATAAGGTTTCCCTTTACTCTTGGTGACTCACATGCCCTCTGTAATGCAACCACTGGTATGAGAAAAGTATGATTCTTCTGCTGGGCAAGCTTATTAGAACAAGAGTCAAGAATTCTATGCAGCAAAACCTTACCCCTGCTAAAAGGTCCTGTGCTGTCTCACTGCTGGCACAGAGAATATGAAGAATCCTGTATCAGCAGCCTTACTGCAGGGTAGCTGAGCCTTGATGCCTCTGTTGGTGATGACAGAACTTTCACCAGAAGCTTTGAAATGACACCAGAGTCAAGTTAAGAAATGAATGCGATGCAATATAGGTTCGGCCTTTTTTGCAACAACATATTGGTCACTAACTGTAGGACCCAACAGAAAGTTTCTCACTAAAGGTGGCCATCTGGTCCTCACTGAAGTGAGAGCAACGCTAACAAGTAGTGCAAACTGTATTCCAACTGATCAGGTCTCCACAAATTATAAAGTTATTTGCTAGTGAATGAGTGAATAATGCATTTTAAAGATATAAGCATAAACAGACAAACTCATCCTGAATATTAACCCAGAATATTTAGAAAAAGTACTAGTCAGAGACAAAAAGATAAACATGCACATTACCTGCATGACATAGCACTTATTATGACAGCTACCAGTCTTAGCCAGCACTTCGTATTCCAGCCCTTTTCAAAGGCCATTCAATTCTTCTACAGGATTTTTCACAGATTTTGTTACAACTGGACCGAGTTGTTTAGTAGCCTTTACAGACAAGGAAAAAATATTACTATTTTATTTTGCACTACATTTTACAGATTTCTTAAAGATACTGTAAGCATTGAGTACCTAAGGTCATTTAATCTCATGACAGCCATTGCCAGGTCATATCTGTATTTGGCAGAATGTATAGGTTCATAGGTTAGTACTAGGCTAACTGCCATTGTAAACCTAGCCAATTATCTTTTGTGAGACTCAAACCCTGCACCTTGTGTTTGCAAGGCAAACACCTTAACCATTAGGCCACCCACCCAACCTGGATTGAATTGCCCTTGTTACAATCTGGCTCCTGGCTCCTGGCTCCAGAAAGACAGCTAACCATCAGCCCAAATGCCTGACAATAATCACCCATTTATGAAACATTACCATGGGTAGGTGCAGTCTTTGGGGGGTTTAAGGGCTTGGAGTCTGCAGATTTGTGACTGTTAGAGGCATATGTACTGAATATGGACATGCGGGTGAAGGTGGGTGTGCTCCTTTGTCATCTAATGACTGAGGTTTCTAAGTCCTTAGTCTTGGAGGCTTAGGCAATGTCCACTTAACTATATTGTGACTTTATGCAGAACAGGTGTTCTTTGCAGTAAGTGTGTGTGTGTGTGTGTGTGTGTGTGTGTGTGTGTGTGTGTGTGTGTGTGTGTGTGTGTGTGTGTGTGTGTGTGTGTGTGTGTGTGCGTGTGTGCGTGTGTGTGTGTCTGTGTATAAGTTAGCCTCCAAGTTCAATAAAATAACATCTCTCAGATACTGAACCACCATGAAGTAGCAGTAAAAGTTTTTTGGTAAATATGTGATAGCTGTTATCAGGCTGGCAACAGAAGAGCAAAGAGCTGACTGAGATACTGGATCATTGTGAGGTAGCAGTACAGGGTTCCTGATAAACATGAGGTATTTGTTACACTGCCTGAGAATGCCTAGTGCTATCAGGCTGGCTGCAAATGTTACACTGTTTCAGAATGCCTAGTGCTATCAGGCTGGATACACAAAGGCCAAGAGCTAAGATTCCAGAATGGTCAGTGCAGCCAATGGGGTATGAGCAAATATAACATCCTAATAACCCCTACTCTTGGTATAAAACAAAAGGGTATAATGGATTGGACAGTAAAATTGTGACAACATGGGATACCTGTGCAGGATACAAGAATACAATATGTGACTACTGTAGATTCTGGATGCAATAAATAATAGTAATAAAAGTGCCACACAAATGTAAATGTGACAGTAATACATAGGAACAGTAAATTAATCATTATACAATGCCTACCCTCAAAACGTGCACGCTGATTGGCCAGCCCAACCAGCGTGCCCGTTGTAAATCCCTCAATATACTAACGGAAAAAGGTCCGTCCGGACTTTTCCGTTAGTATAAAACACTATCTGGCTATGTTAAAGAGTTTAACATGGCGAGACGGCTTAAAAAGCGGAGATCTCCGTTGCTTTTTAAACTGTCTGAGTTTAAGTAAGCAACGGAGATCTCCGTTGCTTATTTTAAACTGTCTCGCTATGTTAAACCCATTTAACATAGCGAGATTAGTAAAGCAACGGAGAACTTGGTTCTCCGCAATTGCTTTAACCAACTCTGATGTACTGCGTGATGCGCAGTACATCAGAACTGCCGCGAACACCAGAAAAGGTGCGGAAGGGCAGCAAAGAGGCATACAATGCCATTATTTAAGAAAAGTAATTATTTATTTTCTTAAATAATGGCATTAGATAATAATAACCATTTCTGGGTGTGGGTAATGCTGGATTTACCCACGGTTGTCTTTAGTTCCCGGGCTTCGCCTCGGGACCAAACCACGCCAACCGTGGTAAATCCAGCACCACACCCATACCAAGCGTATTGCTATAGTAATGACTGGTAAATTTAAAGTAGGATAATCTTGCCCGCTAATTTCAAGTACACTACAGAGATAGCTTCAATTTCCATAACAGTGGCACAATCAGTACAAGTAACAATATGACAAAAGCAATGATCAAGTGTGAAATAAAATGCAATTAACAGCCAAAATAATAGGTTAATTTTGTCTCTACCTAACTAGCAGCAGCAGTAATGAGTAAGATATTGTCTAACCCAGTGAATTCAAGTAGGAAAGCTACACATAGTATAAACAAACAGTTCCAAGTGCAGTAAATGTAAAACAAATATAAACAATGCAGTAACTGCAGAGCAAACAGCACAAGTAGCAAAGATGTATCAAACACTATATTCCAATACTCTCCAGAGAAGGGCTGTAGAGCAGTAGCTTTAAATGCACACAGTACAGCAATCAGTAACAAGCAGTAATACGCTAACACCAGTCATTAAAAACAGGCACTTAGTAACTGAGACAGTACGTTAATTTTGCTTCCATCTACCTAGTTCCAGTAAATGGAAACAAAGCAAAATTACCTGAAATAGTACTAGCAAAAGTGTTACCTCAGATAATGCCAGTAATGAGCAATAATGGAAAAGTAGCAAGACATAATAGTTGTTGTTGTCTTTTGACTTTTCCTGGTTAGGGGTCGCCACAGCGGCACTCCGGTCCGCTAATGATTGGCAGTAGATTTTCACGAATGCCGAGGTGCCAGCTCAACGTTCAATCTTCAACGAAGGCACGCCCATTTACACATGTCTTTCGAACACCCACCCAACTGCGGGGAGGACATGCAGACTCCACACAGAAGGCATTCCCCACACTCCAGCCAAGAATCAACCGGGAGAACCTCTTGCTGTGAGGCAACAATGCTATCACTGCACCACCATGGATCAGCAAGACATAATAGTGCTAATTAATAATACTACAGTCAAGACAACAAAAATGCAAAGATCAAAAGCAAACCTCAAGGTTCTGTTTATAGTAATCATAACAATGCAATGTGTATTTCTACAATCAGAGGAAATATAAGGTAAATGAGTCTTGTGATCATTTATGCCTTGCCAGTACCCACCCTCAAACTGAACCTCCTTTCTTAAGGAGAATTGTGCTGTAAATGTGAAGACTGTGTACTGATCAAATAATAAAGCATTTTTAGCACTTAATCTGTGCAGTTGCTACTTCTTTGGATTATGTCTGTGCTGGAATTAGATTGGTTATAAAGGGGTGTTAGTCTGTGTACTCCATGATCTTTGGGGAACCATGTGCAGCCTTCTTGGTGTGAATGAATTTGTGAATACCCATCCAACTGTCCATTTCCTATTTGAAGGCAGACTCTATCTCATACCCAGTCTCCATACTCATCAACCATTCCATCTCTGAACAATACATCCCCAAACTCTGGAAAATCTCCCACATAATTCCTCTACACAGAGGAGGAATATCCACAGAATTAACAAACTACAGACCAACTGACATACTACCCCCTTAAGCAAAATTCTAGAAAAATGCATACACTCACAACTAATGACCTACCTGCTACTAAACAACACCCTCTCTAGCTCCCAGCATGGTTTTAGACCTAAACATAGCCCACTACCACCCTCCTTAGTTTTAGTAATTCTACCAACCAGCTAAAAGCCAGCAGTTACCATGTATCGGCAACTTTTCTAGATTTGTCAAAAGCTTTTGACACTGTTCCCCATCAAAAACTACTTTATGAATTATCTGCAATTAATCTTTCCCTCTCTGCTATTGCGCAGTTTCATAGGTACCTGTCTGAACGTCAACAAGCATTCAAATGGCATGAAGAACTCTCTACCCTCTTGCCAGTCTCTGTTGGCATCCCACAAGGCTACATCCTAGGGCCCCCTACACTTCTCCATCTTTACCAATAAACTTAGCTCTGCCACTGACCAAGCCACAACTGTCCAATATGCAGATGACTCCACCATCATCTGCTCAGCTCTCACCCTCACTAGAACCCAAAAGGCCTTTTCTGACATAGAGCATTATTTAACAGAAAATCAATTTATCTTAAACCCTAACAAGACAAAACTTATGCTTTTCACTAATAACAAAACCTCATCTCTGTCACCCCGCTTCCACATTCTTGCATCCAACAATACAAAATCGAACCAGTAAAGAACACCAAATTACTAGGAGTCACTATTAACAACTCACTAAAATATGACAAACATATAGCAGTCTCCATAAAAACACTCCACAACAAACTTGTTTCAGTATAGAGAGCCAAAACATTTCTCACCCCTATCACTAGACAATATATTGCCAAAGCATAACTACTATCTACCTTAATGTATGCCTCCCCTGTTTTCACTAAGCTTAGGAAATCTGATCTTAAGGCCTGCTATCACAAAATTGCTAAATTTGCAACCAACCTCCTCAAATGTACACACCACTGCACTGCCTTAAAAAAGTTAAGATGGCTTGAACTACCACACCTACTAGCATTCAACCAACTTACAGTTGTCCATACCATTATACACCAACCCAGTAATTGTCCCTCCCTCATAAACTTAATCTAACCATACTCCACCTATCATACCCTCCATTCATCGAATACACTGCTAGTAAAAGTTACCAAAGCCAATAACAGCTTCACTGACTCCCTGTTTTTCTAAACAAATAGCAAAATCCTGGAACTCCATACCCCAACACATAAACCACACTGCCTCTACCATCAGTTTCAAACTTCTGCTTAAGGAACACCTATACAACAATTGGTGATGCTCCTGTACTACCACAGGCTAATTTAACACATGCCCCATCCTACCCACTTTTCTTTTCCTCTGATCAGTGCATACAAGCTACTACCTCTCTCACTCCACCAATATCCTAACTTAAATTCCTACTACTCCTAACTACATTTCTTTTTAAAATAAAATAAAATAATGTATTCCTTCCTTGAAAATACTATTTGAAATCATACATTAATTGTGCTTCGTATAAATGTACTGCTATTTTTAATAATCAATTTCTCTATTAATCCACTGAAGCAAATAACTTATGATGCTATTCAAACTTATGTATAATAGTGTATAATACTTTGCTCTTTATGTTCTCTTTTAAATTCTATGTATAATTATGTATGCATTTTACTATGCTTATCTAATGTTTCTACTGTTTAAACCTATTTTGTTTCAAGCTTTTGTCCCTAGGCCTCCACTGAAAACAGGCTACTAGTCCAGTCGGACCTTCCCAGTAAAGAAATGTAAACTAAACTAAAATAAAATAAAATAAATAAATAATGTATTGCACTGCTTGCATTATTCGAGTGGGTTTCCTAAAGAGATTGTTAGTTAGAGGACCCTTCTCCAGCTCTTAATTATGTTGAGGACCAGAAAATTAATTGTTTTGCTGTAGTTACATGTGACTCACTCAAGTAAACATGCTGCAACTCAATAGCAGTGTGCACCCTCAAGTCACAAAAAAAGAATGCTCTGAAATCCCAGGGAATGAGGATTGAAAGAGTTTCAAAAGAATTAAAAGACTTTTCCACCAGTCTAATGAACTTACAAAGGACTTCTTTTCAGGGATTATGGGGAAAAATGCTTCATAACATCCTGGATCCAAATACAACTCTGAAGAAAGAGAGTAATCCAAGCCTAAATGAGTCGTCAGGTAGGACTACTAGGAAATTACTGACAAAAATGATGAAAAGAGGAACATTAGTATGTCTTTAACATGATGAAAAGAGGAACATTAGTATATCTTTAACATGATGAAAAGAGGAACATTAGTATGGCTTTAACATGATGAAAAGAGGAACATTAGTATGTCTTTAACATGATGAAAAGAGGAACATTAGTATGTCTTTAACATGATGAAAAGAGGAACATTAGTATGTCTTTAACATGATGAAAAGAGGAACATTAGTATGGCTTTAACATGATGAAAAGAGGAACATTAGTATGGCTTTAACATGATGAAAAGAACATTAGTATGTCTTTAACATGATGAAAAGAGGAACATTAGTATGGCTTTAACATGATGAAAAGAGGAACATTAGTATGTCTTTAACATGATGAAAAGAGGAACATTAGTATGTCTTTAACATGATGAAAAGAGGAACATTAGTATGGCTTTAACATGATGAAAAGAGGAACATTAGTATGTCTTTAACATGATGAAAAGAGGAACATTAGTATGTCTTTAACATGATGAAAAGAGGAACATTAGTATGTCTTTAACATGATGAAAAGAGGAACATTAGTATGTCTTTAACATGATGAAAAGAGGAACATTAGTATGTCTTTAACATGATGAAAAGAGGAACATTAGTATGTCTTTAACATGATAAAAGAAGAACATTAGTATGGCTTTAACATGATGAAAAGAGGAACATTAGTATGTCTTTAACATGATGAAAAGAGGAACATTAGTACGGCTTTAACATGATGAAAAGAGGAACATTAGTATGTCTTTAACATGATGAAAAGAGGAACATTAGTATGGCTTTAACATGATGAAAAGAGGAACATTAGTATGTCTTTAACATGATGAAAAGAGGAACATTAGTATGGCTTTAACATGATGAAAAGAACATTAGTATGTCTTTAACATGATGAAAAGAACATTAGTATGTCTTTAACATGATGAAAAGAGGAACATTAGTATGGCTTTAACATGATGAAAAGAGGAATATTAGTATGTCTTTAACATGATGAAAAGAGGAACATTAGTATGTCTTTAACATGATGAAAAGAGGAACATTAGTATGCCTTTAACATGATGAAAAGAGGAACATTAGTATGTCTTTAACATGATGAAAAGAGGAACATTAGTACGGCTTTAACATGATGAAAAGAGGAACATTAGTATGTCTTTAACATGATGAAAAGAGGAACATTAGTATGGCTTTAACATGATGAAAAGAGGAACATTAGTATGTCTTTAACATGATGAAAAGAGGAACATTAGTATGTCTTTAACATGATGAAAAGAGGAACATTAGTATGCCTTTAACATGATGAAAAGAGGAACATTTTTATGGCTTTAACATTCTCCACTGACGGCAAAGAAATCCATACTGTAGCTATAGACAACTGGATCATCATTTCCGAGAACAAACGGCTGGAAAAAATACTTGAAACTGGGCCCTCCTTTGTGTTTAGAAGAGCAAAATATGTGAGAGACTGATCTGAAAGCAAAGGCAAAACCATGGAGGAAAATAGAGGGACCTTGAAATGTGGACCTCCATACTGCACCTTTTTCGAAAATCTGAATAACTCTGTTCATTTCTATTAACCCAACTCCAGCAGGACTTACTAGAGTCAAAACAGGTGTAATTGTAACACTGTCATATACAGAACCCAATGTGGCTCTTCCAGAAGTTCCAATGTGGGCAAAACGATTAACAAACTGAACATCAGAATGTCTCGCTGTTTATCAGACATAAGACTTAAAGTGCTCAAAAATCATGTGGCGAAGCATCACCTGGAAAACCATGCACATAAAATATCCAGCTTTCATGTACTGGATGAACTAGAGATGGGGCCTCTTGAAGGCAATAGGAAAGCCGTCTTAGAAAAGATGGAACTTCACTAGATCATCAAACTAAATGCTTGCAAACTACCTGGATTCGATGGTTGCATTTCTGTCAGAAATGTTTTAATACTAAGAAAGCTAAATCACAGTTTGTTTTTATTGAAAACAGGATGAAATGTTCCAGAAATCTGCAATAAGGTCTGATATAAAAGGTGGACACTTAAGCACTTACACTGCTATACTGATTTCTTGGGTCTATATTAGAACATCGAAGTTTCAGAACTTCAAATGTTCTAATATCGACCCCTATTCAGCGAAAGCTGAAACTAGCAAAGTTGCAAAAAACCGAATTCTTTCCTAGGGAAAGTATTTGGTTGCCCGTTCCTGTCGCTTCACTATTTTCAGCACTGTGGTGGAAAGTTAAGGGTCGGGTTCAGGTAAGTGTGTGATTGTGTGGACGTGAGGGTTAGGGCAGGTTAGGTGAGTTAGGGTTAGGGCGTGGGTCAAGTAAGTGTGCAAATGTGTGGGCGACGGAGGTAGGGAGGGTAGGTGAGTTAGGGTTTGGGCACGGCTGAGGTGTGTGTGCGATAGTGATGGACCTTAGGGTTAGGGTTTGGGTTAAGGTAAGTGGGTAGATAGTGGTGTAGGTACAGTTTAGTGTAGGGTTAGATGTAAGATATTAGGTGTATGTGTGTGGACTGCTGTTTGTTTGGTGTGTTTATGTTGTGTGTATGTGTTTTGGAACAGCAAATTTGTTCCCTAGGAAAAAATTTGCTTTTTCTGATGTTATCAGTTTTAAGCTTAATAGCAGGGGCGGCTCGTGGCATCGGACTGCCGGACTGCAGCCCCCTCAGCTAAAAAGAAGAAGAAATCTGTAGAAGAAGAAATCTGTAAAAAAAAAAATGTATACCTTTGCAGCTGTTTATAACTTTAATTCGAGTCCGCTCGATGCAAGATGTGCACTTAACCACCTCGGGCTACGGCGGTTTTAAACAGATTTTTTTTTTTGTTTTGATTGCAGCCCAGTGGTGTAATGAAGGCATCCTTGTGATGCCCAGAAGTCTATGTGGCTCCAAACCGCATAGAATTGAGCTCGGACTCATGACGTCCGCAGGCACGTCATGGCGTGCTTGCTGGGCTAAAGGCTGCTGATTGGTTGTCGCTCTCTTCCGGGCTTTATGTGCTGGGAAAAGAGCGAGAAGCAAACAGTTGCAGCCCGAGTTTAGTGTTGACCGGTTGTGGATTTATTTTATTTGCTTGGCGGCCTAATTTAGTTCGCTGGAGCCTGGACGTGACACAGCACAGCAGCTGAAAAAGAAGTTTATTTTCTTCTTGGTGGTATGTGTAACTACTAACACAGTTTGACAGTATGACAGTACAATATGTTAATATAATAAATATGTTGATGTGTGTAAAGTATAGAGCACTACAAAAGCCAGAACCCGGTTGCCAGTTCAGGTGTTTAGAAGTGTCAGATTTCTTCAGACAAAAATCAAAGAACCAGATTGTGATAGCAAAGCATGTTAACCGTCATGCTCTGTGCTTGCATGGTGTTCCTCAGAAAAACAAAATTGACTTTTTATTTACAGTTTTGCACTTCATGTAATAAATAGTTGCATGCATACCCAGACATTTTAAATTTTTTTCAGAGGCCAGTAATCCTCTAAGTGCAAGTGACTTTACACCTTAATTGCTTTACATTTGAAAGTGTTGACTAACTGCTCTTAGGCATGCCATTTTCAAATCATTGCTATGCCAGATTATAGTTTCTTCATGTATAAGGGAATTCTTACTTCACTGTGTTAAAATGTATGTGAAATTGATCTTTTCACCGAGGAAGAGTTGCCTCAACATGTCAGAGCAGTGTGAGTTTTGAGACAACAGTAGCCTGATGCCAACAGGAACGTGATTTTATGTGCTTGAAACAGATGAGCTAATCAGATGGGAGACCGAATTGTAGTGAGGGGTGTATTACTGCACACGGCCAAAAAAAAAAAAAAAAAAAGGCAATGCACATTGCAGTCTTGTCATGTTGTTTACTCAGAAGTGTTCACTGACTTTCCTAAAATGCAGTGTCCAATAATATCATGTGGACAGATGGACAGTGGACCCATGCCTGCTCTTCTCAGAAGCCTACTTAACTGAATGAGCCCTATTGTACTGTACACTGGTAGTGTTCAGATCCTTGTAAACATCAGGGACACAAGGAGAGCATTAATGCCATCCTTCAATGTCCATGGCAATTTCCCAGAGAAGGAGAAAACCCCATTTTGTGTGTAAAGAAAAAAGAAAAAAGAACATAACCATCATTTTTGTCTTCCTCACCACTTATCCGATCCATAACATACAAAGCACTCTGCAGACCCTCACTCATACTTGCCCTCACATCTCCAGGACAGTAGACTTTATCACAGTTGTCCTCATCTTAGTCGAACTCCAGGCAGTATTGTAACTGGATTGAGTCTTGTTTATGTTGCTTAAGTTATATTCATTGCATCCTGGTTCTCTGTTAAAATGTAGCTGACATGACGATTTGGACCTTATGCTGATTTAAGAAAAACAGTCGCTGTGGTCTTGTATGGTAAACGGAACAATAATGCATTGATCAAGGAAACCATGGAATAATGACTTTATTAAAATAAAAAAAATGTTTGGATGAATAAAACCAAGATAGATAACTGAAACACACAAATAGTATTATGTTTAAGTGATTGTATTAGTTTAGTGTGGCTGTATTCACCTGAGTAAGACTTCATGTGTGAAATCTTATGGGCTGTGTGATGTGATTGTTTAGTTTAATAAAGTCATTATTCCGCACTTTCCTCATGCCAACACACTCTTTGCTTGATATTTGGTCTTTGTTGACTGGTGTGTAACTTATCTATATAGTTAACATTTTATGTTTTGTTTTGATAAGTGAATTTACATTTGCTGTGTGAAATTCTCTTTTCAACAGATGCACTATGAACAGCTTAATTTCCTTTATGGTAGGGCCTGTCAGTATCTCTCAGAATAAGTGTTTTTGTAGAAAATGCATGTCAGATTTTTTGGAGAAGATAGTAGGGGTAGCATAGCTAAGGGGCGGCTGTGGATAGAGAGACCTAAAGCTGACTGAAGTATGCTGTGTTTTTTTTTTTTCAATTACTGTAACTGTTTAAGAAAATTAGGGTCCCTGACAACTATATGGTAAATTGGGAAAGATTGGAAGAGAGCAGGCTGAGAGAAGGACAGAGTTTTAATTTTTTTTTGTTGTGAATCATGAAGGTGGAAAGAGATATGATTTCTTGAAAACTAGTGGAGGTACAGTTAGTTTGGATGCAATATGCAACAGGAATTTAAAGGAATGTGTAGTCCTTGGTACTGCCTTAAATATGGATTACCAAAGATAATGTTCTTAAATGACACTGTTGGCTAGCCTAGATGTGTATGTGTGTGTGTGTGTGTGTGTGTGTGTGTGTGTGTGTGTGTGTGTGTGTGTGTGTGTGTGTGTATATGTATGTATGTAACAATGTGTGCTGTGTAGAGTATTCAGCATGCGCCATACTGACTGAGCATTTATTTCATGTAAATAAGTAAGCATGTCCAGCATTGAGCCCATTGCACCATAGCTCCACCCCGTTTAGTTGACCACACCCCTTCCTGTTGGCCCCGCCTATTCAGCTGTCTCTTGCAGCCCCCCTTTGATTTGAAGTCACCAGCCACCACTGCTTAATAGGGGTCGATATTAGAACATTCGAAGTTCTGAAACTTCGATGTTCTAATATAGACCTGATTTCTCATATGGATCTGAATGCATAGTTCTGTTTAAACAAGGAAAAGGGAATTATTTTGCTTAAACAGGCTGAGTCATTGTTAGACTTACCTTGAATATGGTTAACTGATATTATTTTATAACAAGTATGGTAATAGGATGGACAGGGATTAGCCAGTGTGGTTACCTCACCCATTTTTGAACATTTGGTCACTTTCAAATGAGGTGTGCTTAACTTCTACACATTAAAACACTCATCCATTTTGACATATTCATATTAGGTATATTTTAACTCTAGCATTTAAAACAGCTGGCGACTCTAACCTCTCCTCTAACAAATCCCTTATAATCAGGGCAGAGTTCACTTTAAGACTACTCTGATTTAACTGCAAGAATGCTCACATATCTGTGAAGACTAAAGAAAAAATTTTTTTCTAAAAACAACACCAGTTGCCTGATTCTTCTGGAGAGGAGAAGTAGGTAAGCCAGTTACGGTCAGCTGTGGGACAGTTTTGCTTGTATCCCAATTGAAATCTTACTCTGGTATTTGTGGAACTATTCAATCTGTGTAGATAAAAAAGATCCTGGACATTGAGTCCATAATGGCTTGTCTGTAACACACTGAATAAAGGTACAGTCCATAAGCTTGTCTGTAGCACATTGAATAAAGGTACAGTGCATCCAGTCTTTTTTTGGTAGCTTAGGGTTTTTAAGACAGTGATCTTCTTAATTAGGTACTTTTTGAATCATTCTAGTCATTTGATTTATCTTGTGAAGTGGTACATCCCAAAGGCGCATAGTAGTCAGTAAATGGCTTAATCACTGCTGAATATAATGTTGCAATAAAAGACAATATACATGGGGAAGTTATTAGTCCTTCCCTGAGAGGGTTCTGGAAAGCTCTCAGAAGTAATCTCTTTACCCTATTGGCACCTACCCAAACAGATTATTATGCTAGAAGCTCAGAGTGGCTTCATTACACTTTACTAGACCTAAAAGTTCATTTAGAAAATATGCATGTAAATGCAGAAAATGAGGAAATAAAAACTATTAAACATGAATACTGTTAGTGAAATATGCGGGTCCCTATTAAATCAGTGAACGCTTAAAAATAGCGAATGCTGTTTGATCAACCCTTTTTAATCAAAATGGCAAAATCCCAGGGAAAAAAAATCACTGGGCTGTTTTCTGGACTTTGCCATTTCCTCCACTGTGGTGTGATCTTGGAGTTGGCATATTTAAGTGTGTGTGGGGGGGTGTGTGTGAAGCCCCCACTTTATTTTATGTTTGACTTTTGTTTCTTTTTTTAATGAAGCAGCAATTTTTTTCCCTGGGAAAAAAATCACTCTTCCGTGTGTTCGTCATTTTGACATTTTAGGGTCAAGTATACATTGTTCGCTATTTTAAGTGTTCACTGTTATAATATAGACCCAAATATGCTACCACTAAATGCCCTTGCTGCATTAGACAGTACAAAAAATTATGCAGGAAACTCAAGATCAGATTAAGACTAAGCACTTTACAATAATAAAGTTTCTGCACCAAGAAAAACCAGGAGTGAGTGTGTTCCAGCAGCAGACCCAAACAGAATTCCAAGCAAAACCACAGCTAGTAACAGGCAGGAAGGCAAGGCTCAGCAGTTGTAAAATCCACAGGTTTTATTAGAAGTTGGTGCTTTCACAGTGTTCACACTCTCAGTCACAACTTGTAAAACTTGGAATACAAATGTATGTGTGCTGCCATTTGTCAGTGTGTGCTTTGCCAAAGCACTACAATAATTCCTTTTTCTCATGCAGTACAAATGATCCCACACTCTCTCTCGCTTTCAATTTCCGGTTAATTTTACCTATATAAAATTTGAAACACAAAAAACAGTGTGCTGTATAAATAACATTCTGTGTATTGCAATCTGCTGAAACCCTAACTTTCCATAAATAACCTGTCTCTGGATGCTTAAAATACATAAACCGTTCAACATAGTCACAGTATGCACACTCCTGATACTTACATGTACCCCATTGCCTTTCTCCTAAATTATGATATAATCTAGGATAACATAAACATTGTTTAAGGCTCTTTTTGTTTTTAAACACAAAAACAGGCTGTTGGCCTACCAGCTCATTTACCTTCTCATCAGTGTGTAGAATATGCCAATTACTTCTGACCACTTCCCTAATCCTATTCACCTCAGATGTATAGGTAATAATAACCGTGGGCATTTTCATAGAACTGCTTTTAGTGTACTTAACTGCATCATTTCGTTGTGAAAAATAGGGCTTGGCCCTCCCTCCTCCTTCTTCATTTGTTTTACTGTATGCCTTGTCAATTTCCACATGTCTATACCCTCTACCCATAAAGTCAACCCGTAGATGGCATAGTCCCTCATGAAAGTCCATGTCATTAAAGGATAAACGTGAGGTCCATAGCCTGTCCCTTAATAATATTACTAAAAATGTGTTGTGGATGCATACTTTCCCTGTGTAAATACATGGGATGATGACATTCTTTCCTGTGAATGCTGGTGGTTAGGCCAGTTCCTTGTTTGGCTATAGTTACATCCAAAAAATCAATTTAACTCATGGATTTTCTTAGGGTAAATTTAAGAAAGTTACTGCTGGTGTTCAAATATTGGGCATAAAGTTCTAAACTCTCTTCATCCCCCTACCAGCTTATAAAAAGATCATCCACAAAATGTCGATATATTATTATTTAGAATGTATTGGTATTTTCATTCCATCATTACTACGTTGGCATAGGAGTTCGCACAGCTAGTGCCCATTGCAACTCCTGTTCTTTGCCAGTAGCACTTGCCTTTGAAGAAAAATATGTTATTGTCTAAAACTAATTCCAAAAGTAGACAGAGTAGGTCCACCTGTTTTGATTCAAATTTTCCGTATCTATCTACGGCACTTTTCACCATCATTATCCCCTCCTGATATGGAATACATGTAAACAATGAGATCACGTCTAGAGTTGCCAGGTCCTGAATGCTTTTACTGTTCTCTCCATTGGTTGCATTATATAGATCCCTTAAAAAATCTTCTGTATCCCTTAACAGTACCTCAGATTCATGCAAAACCTTTCTAAGTTGTTTATCCAGGAACCTTGAGATAGGCTCTGTCAACCAGCCCCCACCCACTACAATGGGTCTAAAAGGAGGCCTCATGGGATGTTTATGTATTTTGGTAACCCATGCATTTGGGGTATTAGTGGATTTTGCATTATAAAATAATCATACAGTTCCTTAGTGACAAGTCTTAAATTCAAACATTCTAATAAGCAGTTGTCAAGCCTGTGTTTCAAATCATGCACCATTACTGCATCAATACTAACATAAGTGTTTAAGTCACTAAGCATAGTAGACATACTGTCATAATAATATTAAGATGAATCAAGAACAACCACTGGTCCCCCCTTATAGATTCATAGGTTGGTACTACAATTCCCTGGCTATTTCTTCCCACACTATTTACTTCCCTGGACCCCTGTCTAGCAGGGTGACTGACGTGATCCCCGGGGTGAATTATCTTTCTCCCATCTAATCGCCAAGGTTCCTTTTGAAGAGGGCCAAAGAGGCACTCTGCTTGACATGTATGGGCAGTCTATTCAAGAGTCTGGGCAGTCTCTGGGTCAGGAACCTATTCTTCCAGCATGTTTTGTTTATTGTGATGACAAGGTTTAGATCCCTCGAGCATGTGGCTCTGAGGGATTGGGATTTCTTTAAGTGTAGCATGTCCAACAGCTCTGGGTTTTACATGGCCTTGTATGGAGTTTTTTAAGGTGGTCAGCATAGGGCATCTGCTTTAGGCCTGTTATTTTTTTAGTGAGGTATTTCTGTGGCCTTTCCAGTTGTTGCAGATGTCTTGAGAGGTACATACCAAATGGGGCGCTGTATTCTATAATGGGTCTAATGAGGGATGAGTACAGTGAGACAATGACCTCCTTTTTTCTGGATTAAAAGCCCTTAGTGATGAGGTGTGCCACATAGAAGGATTTCCTGACTGTTGTGGTGATGTGTTTATTGAAGGTGAGACCACTGTCCACCTGCATTCCTGAGTCTCTTATCACACTTTCGGTGTTTAGTGTACTGCCACCTATGTGGCAATTCACAGGTATATGCTTTTTCCCTAAAGGGGATAACTATACATTTCTTGGCATTGAGCTTGAGCCCATGGTTCTGGCATCAAGCATCTGTTTCTGTAAGACCCTTTTGTAGAGTATCCACATAATTTGGGGATTCAATAATGGCTCCCAATTTGCAGTCATCTGCGAACTTTGTTAGCCAGAGTCCCTTAGTGTTGGCCTGTACTTCAGAGAAGTAGATGCCAAACAAGAGCGTTCCCGGGACTGAATCCTGAGGTACTCCACTTGTCACTTGTCTGGAGCTGGATTTGGAGTCAGCTACTTTTACAGTGTGCATTCTGTCAGTAAGCCAGTTGGCAACCCATCAAGTGACACAGGGATTAATGCCCAGCTTAGTAAGTTTTTCTATGATTCCAGCATGGGGGATGGTGTCAAAGGCCTTGGCAAGGTCCAGATAGGCTGTTTGGACCGCCTTACCCTCATCCACGGCTCTGGAGACTGATTCAAAGAAGTCAGTCAGGTTCAGGAGACAAGATCTGCCCTTCACAAACCCAAACTGGGTGGGATCCAGTGTTTGAAGGTTGCCAATATATTTGTTTATAAGTTCCATGATAATATGTTCCATAGCCTTGCAGATCAGGCTCATCAGACTGATGGTGCGGTAGTCCCCAGGATCCAAGGTGGATCACCCCTTGTGGAGTGGGATAACTGTAGCTGTGTGCCACTTAGTGGGCACGAAGCCTGAAGTGAGGGTATGATTAAACATGACACTTAGGTGAGGTGCCAGTTCATTTTGTAGTTCATGTAGTACACAGCCCGGGATGTCATCTGGTCCCATGGATGCTGTATTCTTAGCTTTGAAGAGTGAGATTTTTACCTGTGTGGCCGTTATTACTGGAATTTGGCAATCTTCCAGTATTGAGATGGGCCATTTAGGGGGTGAGGGGGGGTGAAGTTGGCTCTGAATCGATCTGCCAGGATATTGGCAATATCCTTGGGATCAATATATTTAATGTCATTCTGTTGTAGCTCAGAGCACATCTGAGTTTTGCCATTTAGATTTTTGACATAGTTATAGAATGCCTTGTGGTTGTCTTTGGAATCTTTGGCAATTATATTTTCGTATCTAGCTTTGGAGGATTTTATGAGGGATCTCAGCTTCTTACTGAGGCTGGTAAGGGAGTTTTTTGCATCCTGGGATTTTCCTGTTTTCTGCAACAGTTTCTTCCTTTTGTTGTAAAGTTTGTTTATGGTAGGGGACCACCAGATTGGCTTTCTTTTTTTGGAGGAGAGCATCTTGGTTCTATTTGGGATGGCACGATTCATGCGTGAGTGGATGTACTCGTACAGTGCCTTAGTGTAGGACTCAGCAGTCGAACTTTCAGTTCCTGTCTGCATGGGTGTCATGAAGTTTGTCACTTCTGACTTGAGTAGCATGAAGTTGGCTTTGGAGAAGTTTTTTATGGAGGTTTCCTGCTGGATGAATAACAATATTTGTGTTGCATTACATTTCTAACAAGGCTTGTCATTCACTTTTAGTTAAATTATCCGAGCTACTGTGCCTGTTCAGTTCCCTATTACTGAAAAGCTCATACAAATCATTTTCACAGGCTAATAAGAAAACTTCAACAGCAGGAGGCAATGCTGGTACAAACATACTAGGCTTTCTAAATAATTTAACTTCATTGTTTTCACCATCATTACCAAACATTATTTTTAATGCTAAATTACGTGCAAAAAGACGAAACTCAACAAGCAGTTCTGTAATGTCAGCCATAGTGGTAGGGGCAAAAGTCAAACCTTTAGTCAGCAGCAACTCTTCTGCTGTTGTTAAACTGTGGCTGGAAATGTTCCAAACTAAACGCCTTGTTCCAACCCCCACATTTTCTTAATGGTTCTGGTTTGGTTGGATGGTGGTGGCTTCTTCCTCTTCTGGCCCCCCTCTGTAGTTGTCTAAATTGAGACTTCCTTCTGGTATTGCGATATGGCAGAGGTAGTCCTGGAAAAAAAAGAAGATGGAGATTCCAGTTGGGGCTGAAGTATTTTATGCCTCACAACCATACCCATTTCCGCTGTCTTTGGTATCTGAACTACATTACTTAAACCTTGACACTCCACTATCGGGGTGGAGTATGTAGAAGTTTGTTGCTCTGGTGATGTCACTTTACCTCAGTCGCCTGGATTGGTCAGTTCATCTGTCACCACTTGCTGACTAATGTGACTGGTGGTCAGTGCTTCCTGATTTAGTGTTCTATTCATTACACACTGATTATTTGGCCCTTCAGCTTCAGAAGTGCAAGAATTTTTTGCACTAAGCTCCTGGTGAGTTTGTACCTTGGGCCACGTAAAGACTTGTTGTTTGGAAAAATCATTAATGTCCCTTGTCAGTTTCTTCTGTTTTTGTTGTAGCAGTCATTTTTCATATCTCATGACCTTCTCAATTAAGTCATTGGAATAAATATCTGCTGCTGCTTCACCCACTGCACTAGTTAAATCTTTTTGCTGTTGAGATATTTTACCATACAGCTCAAGCTCTACAGGCTGCAAAAGTCTATTAACAGTTTCATATAAGCCCGACTGGTGTTTAAATTAATCTGTTGACATTGAGCCAACAAAGAAGGATACATGTCACCATAAGTAGGGATGTTAAGGACTCGTAAGTCCCTAGGTATAGCATTCATATTTAAACATGCCTCAAGGTGAAAACATTGACACTGTAGTCTTTTATACTTCTATAGGTCATTTTCCAAAGTACGTTTTAAATTTCTAATTTGATGATCATTTATTTCAGGAACTTCATTTTCATTAACATTTATCAACAACTCACCAGTAAGGGAGAGGAGTTTCTAAGACCATCATGAAGTTAAATAGCCTGCGATTCACCGTTTTAGTTTACATATTAACAACCTCTCCACTAACATTGCTAACACCATGAACAGCTTCACCTTCTGCCATACTCACAATTATTGTTAAAGCAGCAAGAAAACCCAAAAGCAGTGAGTGTGTTCCAGCAGCAGACCCAAACAGAATTCCAAGCAAAACCACAGCTAGTAACAAGCAGGAAGGCAAAGGAAAGCACTAACTTCTAATAAAACCTGTGGATTTTATAACTGCTGAGCCTTGCCTTCCTCCCTGTTACTAGCTGTGGTTTTGCTTGGAGTAATAAAATTTAATAAAATATATAGACATCAAAACATTGCCTGGCATGGAGATGTCCATATCCTCAACCGCAATGTTTCTTGCATTATTAAGAATCGTGGATCTGTGTGGTGTGGCTTCCTCATTTCTGAACCAGGTCAAAACATCAGCTTGCCTATGTACAGAGTGTTACTTATATTATTGTACAAGAACACCCATACATTGTTCCATCAAAGCTATGAATTCAGGGTTTGCCAGGTCTAAGGTCTACATCAAGCTTTCCAAGGTATGCCAGTCTTATGTGGTGGTAAATGCTCTCAGACTATCTGAGAACTGACAATCCCGCTATTCTTGTGGCTGGTCCCAGTAGCCTTGGTCACTGCTCATGCCATGTGTCTGGTCTAGGGGGCCCAGTCTGAATCACAGGGATCAAGGTCTATCCTTAGACAGCCATAGCTTTCTGCATATGACTGTATTGGAGATAATGCCAGTTTTGCTGACCATGCAACATTTCAAATCCTTCCTTACCCAAGGTATGATGTCCATCAAGAAAGACAACAGGACATGTGTCTAGTATAGCAACAAGGAGAAAGGTACAAGCTAGAGACAAATTTCAGGGAGACGGTGACAGAACAGGACTGTGGGTCCCTTGTTCCTAAAATCACATGTGATGTAGTAGATCTCTGTCAGGAGGAAACATAGGGCTCCTCACTACAAGTGCCAGGAATGCTTTACAGTGAAAACTTTATAAGGCTGCACACCTCTTCCCCATGAGGTCTGCAGCCACTGACTCAAGGAACAAAGGTTTTGTGTGACAATCCACATAACTCTGTGTACTTGAAATGTAACCTTTGGCTACAGGACACAATTGACAGCTCTTCTGTTGTGAATCATGGTGTCTTTTCTGATAGCTGTATACAAGTCTGCCTGTGGTCATACTTTTGCCATGGAGGCCATATCTGGGAGAAAAAATAACCTGCCTATGGAGGGGCTGGGGATATTCCATATGATGGAATTTAGAGTCTGGGAGCAAAGTTGTCACCTATCCTAGAACCTGAGAGGCACAAATCTCAACAATCCTGCAAGTCAAAGATTGTTTACAGTAGATGTCCTATTAAAGTAAATGCCTCACTTTTACCTAAGCCTACTTTTTTCAATAAAGAGGTGAAATTAAATGACTTCACACTACTATTCCTCGTGTTTGGCATGACTTACCAAATGAAATGCTAGTGCCACGTGAGACACAAACATTTTTAATGAGCAGCCTCTTCATTTGTTGGCTGTGGGTTCCCCAATTTTTACCTTCCTGCAGATACATCCTATATGTTACAACTCAGGTGTACAGATGGGTGTCATAAAGTTAGGACAGTTGAGGGGAGCTCAAAGCAATGGCATATCTGTCATAGAAGTCATTAAGTGAGCAATGCATAACAAAATATGAAAAAGAGTTGTTATACACAGGATAAAATAATTTTCATTTTAGGAGGACATGTAGTTTATTCACTATTAAATATTCCATTCTCATGATGTTTTCCAGAAAAAAACTTTGGGAAATATATGAGAGAGATGAGTATCTGATCTTCCACCAGTGTGCAAAGGAATAAAGAAGAAATTTTGTGCAAGATTTTACTGCAGGTAAAGAAGATTAGAAAAGGGAAATCATGGCAAAGACAAGCTAAAATAAGCCTCCTGCAGTATCCAACTTCAAAACATGCCACACAGCTTTGCCCCCACACAAAGAAGTGGAGAAAATAATGGACACTAGCAGGCATGGGTTTGACAAACAGCCAGATATCAACAGGGACAGTTTTCCCCTTTACTGGATCTGAGAATACCAGAAGAAATTAGAACCATCTGGTGCTCCATTTAAAGTGACAGACAAAAGAGCAGGAGGGATTCCTTGCTGTCTAACTGCTGCAGTAAAATTAGAGAGCAGCTCCTCATCAGAAAATAAGAATATTTCTAATAGACTCTTTAATTTTTAATGAAATTTTACAGAACACACTTCCATAACTCAGATAAATCAACATGCTTTACCATACATTTAGGTACACAGAATACAAACCGCTTGAGCATGTTCCTTTCTTTTTGGTAAACCAGTAGAAACTTCTGTCCCTGTTGGTATGCCAAGCGCTTCCAATATCTGCAATAAAGAGATTAGTTAGAAATGGAGTAAAACACTAAAACACAGACTTGTGCAAAGTAAACTGCTCACCTAAGGCGAATCACAGGTTGCTACCACATACATATGTATGTATGTATGTGTGCATGTATTTGTTTATTTTTTTATTGTCCATTCCCCTCAACCAAGAAGGAACAATCTATGGATTTATTGTGCTCTGAAAATGAAGGCTGCACACTGCAGATGCATAATACATTCATACTGCAATAATGAGCTTCTGCATATGTGCTAGCCACAAGTCCCCCTTCCCCACTGAATTGAACTATAAACAGAAGCCTCCTTCATGTAGCCTTATTTGGTTCCATCTATACCTCTCAACCTCTCGGTGCAAGAAATCTGGACAAAGCCAAAATAATGTGGGCACAAAGGCTGAAAAATAGGGACAGATTTAAGATATTGCTCCTATAGAATTAAAAAATGCTAAAATAACATATTTTGTATTGTTATATATTTTCTGAATGATATGAAGTAGGAAACTCAAATATCTGCCATTATGTAGTATCATTTAGTGATTTAATGCTCAGTGATCTGCAACAAAAATATGAGACAAAAATCTGGACATTCTGTGAAAATCTGGACAGTTGAGAAGTATGGTTCTATCCTGTTCAGCAATCAAAGTTTGATGTAATGCATTAAACACATAAGAGCACCCACTTCCCTCTTTCACCACTTCTCCCCTTATCCAATCAAATGCAATTTCCTGTCAATTAAAAATCACTTAAAGATTTACGTCTTCATTGTTAATATACATGCATGTACTTGCATAACATACAAGGAGCTCCCAAGAGGACAGGCAGTTTGGAGAAGATGCCCATTCACAGAGGGGTGGAAGCGAGTATATTTAACCCACTTTGGAGGGTCTTCAAATTGCATGAAGCTCCAACTCAATGAACAGACACAAAAGCATTTTAATTTATTTGTATTTGTTAAATGGGGTGGTATGCTGATCCAAATGGATCATTTTTAAACTCTGCCAAGGGGTCGGGATGGGGAACAAGCATGAATACAGTGATTCAGTCTAGATACGCAGTAAACAGTCAATATATTATCACATTTACAACAGAACAATAACTCTTAGCTGCAAAGTTGTGTTGCAATATTGAGGATAAATTTACTGACAGGTCTAATTTCAGAGCACCAGAAGAAATGTCAGTCTCTTCTTTACCACAAAGAACATGGCATTACTAGCTCCCTTAGTCTTAAATGATTTGTAACACTGCCAACATATCTTGGTGTAACACTAGACCTCTTACTAAACTTCAGTATTGACGCAGATAAGATTGCCACCCATGTCTTGGCACAACTAGCACTATGTTATTGACCTTTCAAAGCTCTCCTTCCATACATGGATGGCATTAGCAAACAATGAACTAATTCCTAAGATTTAATATGTGCTCATTCAGCATGAAACACACAACAAATTCAAGTAGGTGAACTTAAACAATTGAGATGTGCTCTTCCTGCAGGTAGAAACTGCCACCACTGCACCTTATATGGAAAGGCACATTGGCTGCCTATTATTAACATAGCCACTTTTCTTCTACTTTGATTGACAAAATTCTAATATTAGGCTATTGTCCACTCTTTAAATGATTACTACAAGTCATAGAACAAAACTTCTGTTTTAGGAGCAGCAAAGGAAACTCCATATTGTTGTTCAGAGCTAGATTCAAACTGGCTATTGGAAAAAAAAAAGATTTCTACAGAAAAGGACTTGTTTTATGCAACAAACTACCCACAGATATTAAAACTTTGAAACTTCATGCATTTAAAAGAATTCTTATGCTGCTTTTGCAAAACAAATCAAAATCTCCCTGCTTTCACAACAACGATGAAATTTACAGCCACTCACATATGGGATTGTTTCCAACTTTTATTCATATTTACCAGTAAATTTAGGACCTCCACTAAACCAGCCACAATCATTCAATACGCTGGTGATGTTTCTCTCGTCTGCTCTGCCCCTTCTATTAAACAATACAAGACAAAACTCAAATTGCCCTACAAAACATTGTAAACTACTTATCTGACCATCAACTAATTTTAAACCCCAGCAAAACCAAAAACATGATTTTCTCTAATCCTAATGCTACTAAACCCCATCACCACTTGTTATATTCTCCTCTAATGGAACTAAAATTGAACCAGTCAAACATACAAAACTTCTAGGTGTTACAATAGATAATGGCCTAAAGTTCAGTAAACATATAGCACTAACAATCAAGAAAGTCCACGTAAAACTTGGTTCACTCTACAGAACAGAGCCCTAGCTAACTGACTATGCCAGGTTAACTACAACTAGATCCCACCTCCTATCCTCCCTTGTTTACTGTCCCCACATCTTTACCAACCTACATAAATCAGATTTGAATAAGCTTGAAAACTGTTATAACAAAATAGCCAAATTCAGCTGAAACCTTCCTCCCAGGTCACATCATAGTATAGCTCGTCACCACCTTAATTAGATAGAACTTCCCATCTTACTATCTCTCAACCACCTAAATATTGTTCATAGAGTCATTCACAAACCTGACTTCTGTCCTGCTCTAGCTGACTTCATTCAACCTTACACAAACTTAAGTCTCTTAGGTCATCCAATAAACTCATGCTCAAAGCAACTAAATCTTATAACTATCATGGGGACTCCTTATACTCTTATAAAATTGCCACATCATGGAACACTCTTCCCCAGCATATTCACTCTGCCCCTGATACACATACTTTCAAAGAACTTCTAAAAGAATATTACTCTAATCATTGGCTATCTTTCTGTACATCTTCAAGCTAATAACCCTCATATATAATGAAATAGGGATGATTATGTTAAAGTGCTACAGTTACGATATGTGTGCTATTTATTAGGGCTGGCTTAAAAACTGTTTTAATAGAGATTACCTTGAACACTTGCCTTGTCGCTCTTCCTCTATTTTAATAACTGCTGGTAGTTTGTTTTCCCTTTAGCGAGGCATACCTCACTCTTTTCTCCAATGACTAAGTTCTCATTTTAACATACTCTGTCCTGCACGCAGCTCCCTATCTGTCCCCCCCACTGATCCCTTAATTAAAGTGTATCTGTCTCGTTCTGTTCCTTCTTCTCTTCACAGCCAGGATATTCACCCACAGCGAAGGAGTTGCCCTTCATGCTCAGCTGTAGTCAAAGTCCTAAAACTACTCTTGCGTGGATAAGCTATCATCCTCCCTGCAGTCTACAAGGACTTCACAAATGGAGTAGGTTTAAAATACTCAAAAATGTTAGCCAAACTTGTACTTTTTAATCACTTCTGATATCACAAATACTGGCTGCACACCACACAGACCAGCTGTATTCCCAGCCATATATATATATATATATATATATATATATATATATATATATATATATATATATATATATATATATATATATATATATATATATATATATATATATATATATATATATATATACACTTCCCCATTCATCTTACTGGCATTTAGTCTGGGGCCTTGTGTTTCCACATTTTGGCCACTAGATGGTAGCATTTATTAAAATAAGTAACTCCCAATAGCTGGTAGTCAATTTAAAATAAATAAGTTAAAAGCTTAGTGAATAGCAAATCTCACTGCTGCTCATTTCTCCTACTGAGCGAATGCAAGATAAGCCTGTCCAGGCAGGAAACTCTGCCCCTAAAGTTATTTGTACTCACCAAAAATAAGAAAAACAAAAAGGGTAGTTCTTTAGTCAAGTCAGAACAACCGCATTGTAGTGACCTGGTTAATTTCAAGAAGTACTGCTCCTGATTGTTTTTTGCACAACTCTGGCCTCTCGCAGATTGTAGGGTCCCTGGTCTGTTCCCCCTCGCTTCGCTCAGGCTCACTCCGCTCCCCTACCCTACCCCCATTTCCACCCACCCCATTACAATTACATTTATACTCATACACCACTCCTCCCCATTACCTCAAACATCTCCTTCCACCACACCTATCATAGATAATTACCAAATTAGCCAACTAATTAGTTTACTATAAGCCACAATACAAACCCTATACTTCTCCAACTTCACAAACTCTACTTAAGTAAATAGCTATGTCTGTATTATCACTGATCACACAACTACAACTCCTACTCTACACTATCTCCATCTCTACCCTACTTTTACTATCAACCATAACCAACTATCACGTCCAGTTACAACACAACCTAACCATTCCAAAGCAATCTGCATCCCTAAACTATACACCAACCTATGCATACAGTCACTTAACTCCATACCTCTACCAACCCACACACATTGACTATCTGTTACACAAATTACTCCCACCCAGTAGTCAGTCCTACACCTCATTAAAACACACTAAAATTATCAGGAAACTTATCAGACGCTACTTATACCTACAAAAGAAACTCACATGTTATGGCGACATACACCCCAAACCAGGCCCATTCCAATTAGAGACCCCAAGTCCCAATGGGAATAATACCCTACTCCATAGACAGAAAAACTCTCTCCTCCTTATTAATATCAATGTAAGAAGTATTCTTAACAGACTCCATGACCTCCATGCTCTATTAGCTTTATACACATCAGGAATTGTCATACCAACTGAGACCTGGCTAAAACCAGAAATTCACAATAATGAAATTACAGCACCAGGATATAATATCATTCGCACAGACAGAGTGAGTAAAAGGGGAGGGGGAGTAGCCATACTATATAAAAATCACCTTATCCTTGAACAACTTGACATCACCATCCTAGATTTCAAAAATGTAGAACTCACCCTTGCCAAACTAAAACTGTACCCCCAAAAATATCAATATTATAGACTGCTATATTCCCCCAGGGAACAATATTACTATCATGGAAAACCTACTAGAGTGGATCTCAACCTTGCTTCCCCAAGAAAATATCCTACTAGGTGACTTCAGTATATATTGGCTCAACCGTTCCATCCAAAACCCACTCTCCCACATAAAACTACATGGACTAACCCAGCTCATTACATTTCCCACTAGAACTGCCAAAAGATCCAAACACCAATCCATAATGGACTGGATACTTGTATCCCATCCATCCCACATATCTCTAGCTGGATGTCTACCAGACACCCTCAGCAACCACCAATTAACTTACCTACTCAGAAGCAAAACTCCCCTAATGACCCAGGGAGCAGTATGGGAAATCAGAAACAAAAAGCACTTTAACCCCATCAACTTTAACAGGAGCCTAAAATGCTGTAACGGGACCCCCTTGAAAAGGTAAACACTCAATGAAGCTGTCTCACACTTCAATACAACCTTCCTAACAATATTAAATTACCTTGCCCCCCCAGAACCACTAGAATTAAAACTAAATATGCTCCCTGGCTAAATAAAGACACAAGAATATTGCTCAAAAGCAAGAACAAAGCTTGGACACAATTTTTCAAGAGTAAAATCCAAATAGACAAACAAAACTACCTTGAACTATGCAACAAAGCCAAAAAACTCATTAAATTAGACAAAATCTCCTACTATCCAAATATCCAAAAGAAACATGCTACTAACCTCCAAATATTTTGGGCAACAATCAACTTTTTTTTACAACCCGGGAAAACATCCACCCCCACACCCAAAACATAAAACAACCTAGACAATATCCCTACCCAATTTAACAAATACTTTACTGAAACAATCCAAGCTCTAGCTGATAACCACACTAATACTAAACACCCCACCTCATTAAAAGTATCTACTCCAAATGAAATACTAGATAATAACAGCCACTTCAGCTTTCATTCAGTATCAATCAAGACAATTCAAAAACTCCTTTAAAAAATCAAACTCACCACTCTGGCCACCGATAACCTACCTGCTGACTATCTACAAATAGCTGCAGAAGCCATAGCCTATCCTGTTACTATACTTATTAATAGCTCCATCTCAGAATGTATAGTACCCCATTTATGGAAAATATCACATATAATACCACTGCATAAAGGGGGTAACTCCTTTGAATTCAATAACTATCGGCCTATAGCTATACTATTCCCCTTATCAAAAATCCTAGAAACAGTAATACACTCACAACTGATGGAATACCTGTTAGAAAACAAATTATTATCTACCCAGCAACATGGTTTTAGACCCTTCCATAGTACCACCACTGCACTTACATCATTCACTAACACCATCAGTCATCACAGAAATAATGGACTTCTAGTATCTGCTACATTCTTAGACTTATCAAAAGCTTTTGACATGGTTAACCACCTCAAACATCTTCAATCAGTCTTTATCTTAAACCTCAGTACCTCCTCTATTACATGGTTCAAGAGCTATCTGTCAGGTAGGCAACAGGCAGTACAATGGCAGAACCAAACATCCTCCCTACTGCCTGTTTCCATAGGGGTCCCCCAAGGCTCCATTTTAGGTCCCTTACACTTCACTCTTTTCACCAATCAACTCCCATCCACCACACCTAAAGCTTCAATTGTCCAATATGCAGATGACACCACTATAATCTGTGCAGCCCCCACACTCGATCACCTCCTCTCCCTAACACAAGAATGCTGCTCACTAGCCGAAACGTGGTTTACCAATCATCAGCTCATTCTTAATCCAACTAAAACAATATTATTCTTCTTCAGCTCTCATAGATCCTTATCCCTAACAGACAACTTTGCCATCACCTCCAACAACAAAACTGTTATTGCCCCATCCACCTACACCAAACTGCTAGGTGTAGAAATAGACAACCACCTCAGATTTAATTTGCACATTGCCCAAACCGTAAAAAAAGTTCGCAAAAAACTTGGACTGCTCTACCGTAACAAACACTATCTCTCAAAGCAAACTAAAACAACAATAGCCAGGACACATCTGCTATCTACCTTGCTTTATGCTTCCCCTGTGCTCACAAACCTTCGTAAAATGGATCTAAGCAAACTTGAATCCTCCTATAATAAGATAGCTAGATTTGCCACAGAATCACCTTAGAAAACACATCACTGTGAATTTCTCAACAAGCTTAACTGGTTAGAACTCCTTCTATTACTGCAATTAAATGAACTCTCACTAGCACACAAAATATTAAACCACTCAAACAAAATCCCAGCTCTTCAACATCTCATACATCCCCATACCACAACTAGAACCCTGAGATCTAGCACTCAAAATTACCTAGAGGTCACCAAATTTAACAATGAGGCAGGAAAAGCTGTCTACAGCTACTCAATCTCTAAACTCTGGAACTCCCTCCCTACCCACCTAATAACCAACAACACTACCACTCAGTTTAAGAAACTCCTTAAAGTTCACTTCATGAACAACAGGCTATGCTCCTGTCTCACCCCAGGATAAAAAACTTAGATTACAACTAACTCCCATACACCATAATAATAATTGTTATTCTCTCACCCTATCCACAGTCCAATCATGTCTACAGGCAATGAAATGCTTTTAACTCCCAAAAATCACTACCAACTACGTTTCCAACAAGTCGAATAACCACTGTATGGCTATGTATAGCTTGTCATATTTGGAATGCATAATGTAATGTCCTACCTAATGATGTTCTTACTTACTTTGAGTGTGTGCAATATGCTGTCATTTAATTGGAATGTTAGTTTTACCTGTAAGGAAAGTTAATTCAAAATCTGTAAGATGTTGTGAATGTATGTACTTGGAGCTTTTCTCCCTGGGCCTCCGCTGAAAATGGACCTGTGTCCAGTCGGACTTTCCTGGTTATCAAATGTAAAATAAATAAAAATAATAAAATATCTCTTTCCATTAATATTCTCTAACTATGCCTCTTACAGCCAAAATTGGCTTCTTTTTCTTTTTGAGTGTTTCCACAAAAGTAAAGTGTGAGTGATCTATATGTCAAATCCATTATGATTTTCTACTTAGTATTTTGCCACTGTACTTGTATCTGCTTTGAGTTTCATCTGTGTTGTAATCCTTTACTCTGTAAGTATTGTTTATTTGTACTTTTCTCTTTTTTATTCACTTTAATATTTTTTATTTATAATTTGCTGGAGCTTTTCTCCTCGGGTCTCTGCTGAAAGCAGGCTTCTGACCCAGTCGGGCACTACCCGGTAATCAAATGTAAATAAATAAATAAATAAGTAAACTGTATATATTGTAAATAAACTGCTGATTTTGTCATACACTGGAGAAATTTACAAGCACTCACTTCAGAATTGTTTCCACCTCTATATATTGTAAACAAACTGCTGACTTTATCATACACTGGCAAAATTTAAAGGCACTCATATATGGGATTATTTCCACCTGTATATATTGTAAACAAACTGCTGAGTTTATCATACACTGATGAAATTTACAGGTACTCACATACGGGATTGTTTACACTTGTATATATCGTAAACAAACTACTGAGTTTGTCATACACTATCTGGAATTTTGTTACAATTTTCATAGTATTAATATAAGTTATATGTATTTATTCTTTTGTACCAAATTTAAACGTGAATTGTGATACTATGCAATGATTTTTACTATAGTCGCGAATCCAAGTCAGTTCTGGAAGTGTCAGCAGACTAGCCCATTTACCTTGTTATCAAACTGTGAAATACTTGTAGAATATATACATTATTTACAATATATAGAGGAGGCAGCAAAGGGCCAGGTGCAAAAAAAGTATTTTATCAGATTAGTAGAGATTAAAGGAGTTAGTGTGAGACGGCGGCAAAATCAGTGAAAGAGATTGCTAACCACAGAGTGAGGACTAAGTTTACAGTTTCAGTTGGGGTGTGCATTGAAAAAACATTTGCATGTGATATCTTTGAACAGAAATTTTATGATGGCCATGGGATTTATGGAATGGGGAACGTACATTAAGATTGTGAGGTATATTCAGTGGGAGGATGCCCCTGCACCCCATGTGGTAACCCCACCCTATGAGCAGAACTTCACATCTAACTTATGTAGACGTGGTAAGTTCACATTCTTACAGCCATGGAGGAAAAATAAAAACATGCCACATAAGCAAAAGAACACATGCAACAATTTTTCTTTTCTGGAAAATGCTATCAGGGAGTTTAAAATTGAGTAAAATAAATTGAGCAGTTTAAATTCAACCTTCACACAAGTAATCTACGTTAAGATATGTACAAACATGATCGTTACAATGTTTCTATTAGAAAGAAGAATACCCAATAAAGTATCCCATAAAGTCTCCCTGTGGTAACCTAATATTAACTAGCAAATCCCCCCACTGGACTTTGTGTCAACATTTGGGTCTGTTTTTTTTTTTAAACACTGCTATACTACATTGCACTTTTTCAATGAAATTAACATTTCACTGAGGAGCTTTAACTGAATTTTAGTTAGAAGACTGCAATACTCCCTCCAAACTGAAAGTATATTTTTGCTCAGTAGGCATACATTAACTGTTCTTTCAAAGATCAGCACAATACACAACATTAACTGTGATGTTAGCCATGAGTAACAAACCTAAAATGAAAGAACGAGCTGTATCCAACCCATGGTGTCCATACTATCCTGATATTTTTACATGAGTTACATCTCAACTAGTCAGAGAAATCACATAACTATGTGGGCCACTGTTTCAGTCATCCAACATTTAAATTTGCTGTAAGGAAACTCCTTGAAGTTATAATATTGCCTTTTCTGCAACACAGTGTTTAGCAATCTTCTTGGAAGGACCTGATGCTTCAAAGGATTTTACAACTATTTCAACCTCAAGTGTAAACACTGGCATGGGGTGGCCCAGTCTGCCAAATTAGTTTGAACTGCAGACCAGGATATTGCTCATACAGTCTCACCAGTGGACTTTTTGGTGGAAAAGTCGGCATTTTGCTCTCTAAACAAAAAAAATTTGAAGATTTCATCTTAAATTAGAAATGATTCTTAATAGGAACTACTATAAACGTAGAAAGGTCATACCTACACCAGTCACAGCTAGCGCCCCTTGCAAACCTCTCAGCTGTATAGACTTATGCATCATATTTTATGTCTGTTACTCATGAAACTGTGTTTTTCTGGCAAAAACCTGGTAAATCATTGAGGATTGGACAGGTAACCTTGAAGCAGACTAAAACCAAAGAAAAGCACCAGACAGCAAAAAGCAGCAAACCAAACCACAAAGTCGACCAAAAAAAAATGGGAATTAATATTGTTAAAAATTTATTCCACAAAACTCCACAGAAACACAGATTTAGCACACGCTTTTGTAAAAAACTTCATCAGAATCATAAAACAGTTCAAACAAGCACCACATTTTAAATACCCCCTCCCCATGTAAACTTATCCAATGAAAATTCCAAACCAATTAATAACAATTAAAATGTCCCATTCCTTAAAGGCACATGAATAAATTATAAACGTAGAAAGGTCATACCTACACCAGTCACAGCTAGCGCCCCTTGCAAACCTCTCAGCTGTATAGACTTATGCATCATATTTTATGTCTGTTACTCATGAAACTGTGTTTTTCTGGCAAAAACCTGGTAAATCATTGAGGATTGGACAGGTAACCTTGAAGCAGACTAAAACCAAAGAAAAGCACCAGACAGCAAAAAGCAGCAAACCAAACCACAAAGTCGACCAAAAAAAAATGGGAATTAATATTGTTAAAAATTTATTCCACAAAACTCCACAGAAACACAGATTTAGCACACGCTTTTGTAAAAAACTTCATCAGAATCATAAAACAGTTCAAACAAGCACCACATTTTAAATACCCCCTCCCCATGTAAACTTATCCAATGAAAATTCCAAACCAATTAATAACAATTAAAATGTCCCATTCCTTAAAGGCACATGAATAAATTAATACATTGATTCAGCATGGCATTCATAAGTAGACCAAAATTGAACTTGATTCAACACGGCATTCATAAGTAGACCAAAACTGAACTTTTCCAAGTTCATTTTAAACAACATAAGATTTTAATCTAAGTATGCTAGAAATGGATAAACTATCATTAAGACTGGGTGGGACCGTGGTATTCAATCTTAATTGCCAGGATAATTCCTTGGCTTCCAATATATCTTTCCACACCACCCCCCCTCGGTAATCCCTAGGCACACATTCCAGGACAAAAAATCCAAAGGCATGGTCTGGATGATTGACAATATGTCTAGCAAGGGCATTTTCAAGTCTCCCTTTCTTATATCTAACCCATGCTCGTATAACCTCTCTTTAAATTTCCTTTTGGTCTTTCCTATGTAAAAATGTTGACATTTGAGACAATTACCCACATATACAACCCCCATGGTATTACAAGTATTGTGAGATTTGGGCCTACAAATGCTAGAATTAACCTCAATCCGGTCCCCTTCCAGCACCATCCAACATTGGGGGCAATTGGTACACCTATATGTACCCCATTTCTTATAAGAATTAAAAGGCCCATAATCAATGGTAGGATGCTCAAACATGTTTTTCAAGGTTCTCCCCTTTCTAAATACTTTTCCTCAACCACATTAGCCATGTCTTTAAACAAAGAAAAAATATTCCAGTATTTACAAATAATATCTTTAATGGCCCCAGCTTCATTACAAAATTGAGTAATAAAAGCTTCTTTAAGGTCCACCCTATTATTGACAATATCTCTGTGAAATCCAAATTCCCCTTGTACTAAACTACGATTGATAAGAGGGACAATATCCCCTCTGTTTCTTCTCTCTTGAATATTATTCATATGGTGAATTAACAAACCCTCAGGATAGCCTCTCCTTTGGAACATAACTCATTTTTTCACATTCTTTCCCAAATTCATCCAGCTCTGACACCATTCTGGCAAGCCATATATATTGGCCCTTCACTATTCCAACTATTTGATGGTAAGGATGGTTGCTCTCAAAATGCAAAATGCTATTACTATATGTGGGTTTGTGATAAATCGTACTCACCCAATTACATTTAACCACATCTTTGTGTATGGTAACTTCTAAATAGTTAATAGAGGAAATACCCACTCGATATGTAAATTTCAAAAAAGGTGTGGAGTTATTCAAAAAAGAAATAAACCCTTCTATTTCTTCCACAGGTTTATCCCACACCACAAAAATATCATCCAAGAACCTTAGGAATAAATTCCAAGGCTTCTCCCCAAACTGAGGAAAAAGAATGTGTATCTCCCATTGAAGAAGGACAATGTTTGCTAAGGTGGGGGCACAAACCACCCGCATCTCAATCCCTTTCCTTTGCCTAAAATATTGTCTATCAATAAACACAAAATTATATTTGAGGACCACTTCCATACATAACACCAAAACATTAATAGTGTTATTGTCTAATGAGGTACATTCAATAAGAAAATAATGG
>NC_056741.1:156626856-156645120 GCF_019279795.1 Protopterus annectens
ACTACCAAATGGGATAGGTTAATTTGAGCTCAAAAAGGGAAACCGGCTAGGCTTAAAATGGCCTTCAAAGGCTTATCTATGAACATGAGAAACATGGTGAAGGGCTTTGGATTGCAATAAGAAAGAATATAGTGTGTCAAAGTCAAAATAAGGGAAATGGCAACAAGATCTGTTCACTGCTTCCTTCACTTCTATTTCAGGACAAGACAAAGAACAATGTGCCATTTTATGATACCTGGAAGCTGAAGTCTTTGGGATGTTTCACTACTTTTTTCACCTGTTCAGCAGAGTCAGACATTCAGAGATGATGTGGGTCTTTAAATACGGTTATAACTTGGGTGGAATTTCAAAGACGAATGACTGTTAGAACACATAGAATTATAAAAAAAGCATTAATCATTCAGGCTATCAGCCTTGTTTTTATATTTTTATAATTCTCTGTATTCTAATTGAGTTTTGATATTAATTACTTATAAAATTAAATGTTTTTTGTTAGAATGTGCAGAGTGATATTAGTGTAGATGAGTTTATATTTTATATTCCCCTTTTTAACAGTTAATATATGAGTTAATGTATGTGTCAATTTCATTGGATAGGGTATTAAGGGTGGGGTATTTAAGAGTGTTGGATGTTATTTGTTTTGTGATTCTGATGAAGTACTGGTACGAAAGAGCTTAATCTCTGTTATTGTGGACATTAAACATTTTAGATATCTACTCCAGTGCGGCTGTTCTCTGTTTCTGGGCCGTATCCTGTTCATGTGTGCAATTTTTGTTCTTAGTGCTTTTTCAGTGTTTGGTTCTACAGTTCTGTAAAGTGTCAACAGACCATCCCATTAACCTTGTTATCAAATTGTGAAGTACTTGCAGAATATATATACAATTTACAACTATATAGAGGAGGAGAAAGTGAGGCAGCAAATGTGCAAAGGAGCATGTTATCAGATTAGTCGAGATTACAGCAGTTAGTGTGAGACAGAGGCAAAGTCAGTGAAACAGATTGCTAACTACAGAGTGAGGGCTAAGTTTATACAGTTTCAATTGGGGTGTGCACTGAAGAAACATTTGCATGTGATATCCTTGAACAGAAATTTTATGATGGACATGGGACTTACAGAATGGGGAACCTACATTAAGATTGTGAGGTATGTTCTGTGGGAGGATGCCCCTGCACCCCATGTGGTACCCACACCCCATGTGCAGGGCTTCACATCTAACTTATGGATACATAATACGTTCATATTCTTACAGCCATGGAGGAAAAATAAAAACATGCCACATAAGCAAAAGAACACATGCAACAATTTTTCTTTTCTGGAAAATGCTATCAGGGAGTTTAAAATTGAGTAAAATAAATTGAGCAGTTTAAATTCAACCTTCACACAAATAATCTATGTAAGATTTTGCACAAACATGATCTCTACAATGTCTCCATTAGAATGAAGCACACCCATTAAAGTATCCCTGTGGTAGCCTAGTATTAACTAGCGAATCTCCCCACTGGACTTTGTGTCAATGTTTGGGTCTGATTTTTTTAAACACTGCTATACTACATTGCACTTTTCGAATGAATTAACATTTCACTGAGGATCTTGAACTGAATTATAGGTAGAAGACTGCAATACTCTCTCCAAACTGAAAGTATATTTTTGCTTAGTAGGCAGACATTAACTGTTCTTTCAAAGATCAGCACAATACAGAACATTAACTGTGATATTAGCCATGAGGAGCTGACCTAAAACGAAAAACAAGTTGTATCCAACCCATGGTGTCCATACTAGCTTGACATTTTTACATGAATTAAATCTCAACTAGTCAGAGAATTCAATATAATTATGTGGGCCACTGTTTCAGTTAGCCAACATTTAAATTTTGCTGTAAGGAAGCTCCTTGAAGCTATAATCTTACCTTTTCTGCAACACGGTTTTTAGCAATCTTCTTGGAAGGACCCGATGCTTCAAAGGAATGTCCAGCGATTTCAATCCCAACCGTAAACACTAAGGCATTGGGTGGCCCAGTCTGCCGAATTAGTTTGAACTGCAGGCCAGGATATTGTTCATTCAGTCTCACCAGTGGACTTTTTTGTGGAAAAGTTACCATCTTGTTCTCTAAACAAAAAAAGAAATCATTGAAGATTTCATCTTAAATTAGAAACAATTCTTAACAGGAACTACTATAAAAGTAGAAAGGCCATACCTACACCAGTCACAGATAGCACCCATTGCAAACCTCTCAACTGTACAGATTTTTGCCTCATATCTTATGTCTGTTACTCATAAAACTGTGTTTTTTCTGTCAAATCACTGGGAAATCATTGAGGACTGAAGTCAGAAAATAATGGCAGATATTTGAGTTTTGACTTCAATCCGTCAGAAAATTCATGCTAATGCAAAACCCATTATTATACCAACTTTCAAAGTTTATAAGAGCAATATTTAGAAATTGCCTCTATTTTTGGGCTCCCCTCCCCCCTTATTTGTGGCTTTGTTCAGATTTGTTGCTCTAAAAGATTGAGAGGTATGATCCCATGTTCTCATTCTCTAAACAGTAGCTTTACATCCCAAACAATAAAACTTTCCATGATCCATATATTCACATACTCACGTACATACACATGTATATTTAGACGACAGGGAATACTGGTACTTGTGATCAGCAAAGCTGCCAGATGAGAATCTTTAAAAAATCAGGAAAAAAGAACCATTTACTGCAGACAAGCTCAGCTGAGACTTCAGAGTAAGCAAGCACTAATAACTTGTTTAGTACTAAAAACTTCTTTGTTGAAAAACAAACAGATGAGCGCTTTTGTCAGATCTAACTCCAGTTTACACGATGTGTGGTATTTACCTGCTTTAACGCATAGATCATTGATAATTCACTCATGCTGGGGTCTTAAATGTATGTCAAAGGCTGCTTATCCAAGCTACAATAGGATAAGCCTCATATCCCTGTTCTGCATATCCACTCCTACTGGTAAGAGTAATTGGCAATTGGTAATTGGCAATGTAAACTGAAGTTAGATCTGACAAAGCTCTTTTAAGGGTGAAAGCACATATCTTCATACACACACATCATATATACTAGTAAATTTAACAACTAAACTAGTCAACATATATACAGTAATCTGGCCTTTGACCAACATGTAGCTAAGATAACAAGAAAACCATTCTATGTTGCCCAGCTAATAGGTAAGGGAATGGCATCCAGGTCCAAATTTCCCCTGGTAGTATAAATATCATCTCGGGCCTACCCTGAATACACACCGCTAGACTAATGGGACAAACCAGATCAACAAGGGATAAATAAATAAAATAAAAATAATCAACATTAATTTTCTGAACAATAAGAAGTATGAAACTCTAATGTCTAGCATTATTTACTGACTTTAATACTCTGTGACCAGTGAGAAAATAAAACATTTTAACAGGTACGAGCTACAGTGCAAAAATATGAGGCAAAATCAAAGATAGTTGAGAGGTAAGTTGACCCAGCTTTTTAAATGCATAAAATTGTATTAACTTTAATATATACATTTTTCTTTTAAAATTGTACTAACTTTAATCTATACAGTTTTCTTTATTTAAAAATACAAATACCAGTTATAAGCAAACTTCTCAAATGTCTTTGTTGAAAAATTCTGTACAAAACCACAAGTAATCAGGAGACAAATACACAAAAGTCAAGAACAATTTTAGATATTACTCTAATTTCCTTACAAATGTTAGTAGAATGACCATGCATTCACTGAACAATGAGAAATATGACACTAATGCCAGTATAATTGACCAACTAATCCTCAGTGATTTTCCCGAAAATCTCAAATTTTATAAGGTGTGGCGCAAAAATATGAGGCAAGTTATGAGTTATGATAGTTGTACCCCAAATGAAAGCTACAGGTAAACTGCAGTAAGCAAAGCAAATATACATTAATTTATTGCGTGCATTTATAAGATGGGGTGTGTACAGGACGGGGTTGGTACCTTGGTTGGGGTTGGTGCGTGTACAGCTTACCATTCTTACACTGATGCCCTCCTCATATGATAAACTAAAAAGTCGTTTCTTGCACAGCATGATGCCTGAAACATTTATTTTCCATTGGTGAACTGATGTAGGGCACTGGTTGTCATGGACAATTTTCATGCTCATCCTGGGTTGGGTTAAATTACTTTTGGTGTAAACTC
Source organism: Protopterus annectens (assembly GCF_019279795.1). Taxonomy (NCBI): domain Eukaryota; kingdom Metazoa; phylum Chordata; order Ceratodontiformes; family Protopteridae; genus Protopterus; species Protopterus annectens. The sequence continues at coordinate 156,631,037 of NC_056741.1, forward strand.
TCGAACCAAGAGAAATGCCACGTTTGCTTTATAAGTAGCTTTGGCCTACTTGTTTTATAGCATTCCCACTGACCTTACACTGGATTATTCGGGTAATTGGTGAATATTTCTTTCATACCCATCCACAAGTCTGCACTAAAATAAACACTTACCTTTAAGAAAGTCAAATATTAGCCAAAACACAAATAGAGTTTTCTGAAATACTACTTCTTGAAGGTGCAAAACCAAAATTCAGCAAGTAAATAAATTCTCTTAATTCAACAGATTTGCCTCTTTCCGAAGCTGTGTCTTTTGTTCATTAAGCAATTGTGATAAGTAATTTCCTGGTATGCAACTAATTTCTTTTATAGAATCTCTGATGTGATGTAGAACCAGCAACCCATTGTGATGCTAGCCAAAGAGGAAGATGTCATCAGCATTACATCACAATGCAGATAGGCGTAGCTATGACCACCAAAATCAGTGACAGATCCAGACAGAATTTTGGGACTTTTTTAAATATTAATAATATAAACTTGAGAAGTTGATAGACTAGGAAAAAATAAATTATCTTGCAGTTTCTGTAATAAAAGAAGTTTTTAACTCTAACTATTCTCATTATTTATTAATGGAAATCCACAATCTTTCCTCCCAAAATTGACAATTTTAAGATAGGTAAGAGGAACAGAGTAAATGTTTGAGTCAAAGTCAAGGGGTTCCCCTAAAAATAAGGACAGTTGAGAGGCAGTAGCATAGCTAGGGTAGGGCGTGAGGGGCAACTGCCCCAAGTACAAAATGTTATGGGCAAGATCACCAGCCAATCCCCTCTGTTTCATTAAAGGAAAACTTCCACCTTCTCCTACAGTTTAACTCAACTGTTAGGTTGCTTTTCTCCCTATAATATGGTTCCAGTACTATGTAGGCTCTGGAAATCTGCTTAAACTTTATAAAACTTTCATTTTCTTGCCTTGTTATCAAAGGAAGGGAAAGACTACCCACTTTTTTCAAGTTTAACTTCTTGCATAATTGGTAGAGGGATTTGTCTCTGCCTGTATGAGATACCACAGACGCAGAGAAATTTGTAGTTTACCCCGTCAGGTAATGCTGACAACTTTATATGAGTAATTGGTCCTGCCGATGTCAGGAGCACAGCACCTGCTGTAAAAAAGACAAGAATGGTGTGGAACTGTTTTCCACTGTCATCATGCAGAGAGAAGAACTTAACACTGATTCATGGCTGCTTCCAATGTAGCCGAGCATCATAGGATTGAAATGCTAAGTTTTTGACTTTAAATGTTCACTGTTTACAATACTTTTCATTTTATCAAAGATGACTGTGACATTTACATAAATGTCAGAAAATATTGTTTCTTATAATTCTTGTAAAGTATCGACACATTGACCATTTCATGCCCTCCCACCAAACTGCCAAAATCAGGACTTCTCTGCAGGAAATGTGACAGTTGACAACTCTGTCAATTACATGCACTGATACTGTTTATAGAATGTTTTTATGCTTCGCTGTGGAATCCTTCCAGAAGAGGGTACATATCTGGTACACATATCCTTGGGAAGAGACATCTTCCACTGAGTCAGTCCTTACATAAGTGTAGTGCATGAGCATTTTCTAGTCAACAAAGGAAATGTAACAACTGACAGCAACCATGATATACAGCTCAGTTTACTTTAACTTACTGTATATGTGCTAGGTGATGTTTTATTAAAACATTAGGAAAGGTAAATCTGAAGTACTTCGCTATCTATCTATATAAATGAATGAATGAAATTAAACATCTTTCCACTGCTTGCATTAAGATACAGAATCACTTTCAAATCTTTTCTTTTCCAGTAGCAGGTGTCATAAAACTGTAAGGATCCCTCAGGGTAGTGACCGTTTTGGCACCTGGGGAAAAATGTGTGGAGGAGGGGACTGTCAACTCATTCTGGACTGCAGAAAGTTACTTTGAGCAAAGGCCTGCAATAGGTCAATATGTATGCATGGCTTTAAGAAGCTTTCTAGGGGATTACACAAGTGTATAAATACTGAGCACATGCAAGCCTGACTGCCATTTTGTAGTAAGCTGTTGAGATGTAAGCATGTATGTTTGTGTAGTCTGTCAATCAATTAATTTATGTTTTGTAATGCTGCTATCCATCCTGATGTGCTTCTATTTAATAAAGCATATTAACGAGCTACCCTGCCTATTCGTCATCTATACTAGAAAGGGACGAGTGACATGGTGTCAGAATGGGATCCAGAAACCAAGATTCCAGACCGAGAAGGCACTGAGTTAAAGGTGAAGGAATACAGAGGAGTGAATCATCCCTACTGCACATATAACTTGCAAAACAGGTCAGAAATTAATTTGAAATATTAAAACTTATCAAACCATTTCTTATTTATAAAATATGAAATGAGCCATTCAGAATGCTCTAAACAAATTTCTAAGTAACAAAAATATTTGAAACTGCGATATATTAATAGAAATATTCAAATAACTATGAAAAATGTTTGAAATAAAGTCTGAATTGCATAAAATGAATAAGATAAGGGAAACGGCCACAATTTTTTTTGCTCAGCACTACTTTTCACATTAATCAAACTATTCAAGTTGTGTGAAGTATGTGTTTGCATGTTTGTGCAGTATTACAGTACAGTTCTTTTTCAAAACGTATTTCACAAAGTACAGTATTTTGAAGAGTTTATTGTGCATTTGAATGTTGTGCTTGCTCTGTGTGCATGTTTGTACATAATTACAAGGACCATTTTGCAGTTTGTTTTACCATAATCTGTGGGCATGGCAGAAGGTTTTCACAGATATACACAACTTGTGTTTGATAATAATATTCCAGACAACTGGAGAGTATTTGAGCAAGGGTACAATATTTTTATACAGTCTGCATTTTATGATAAAAACGACCACTCAAAAGCATTTATTATGCTTAATTTAGCTGTTTCAGAAGCCATAGAAAGACAGCATTCATTTGTGTATACACCTACAGTCTTTGCTGGGGGGGCTGCCATTCAGTTGTATCAGCTGAGTCAAGGGAGGACCCTGAGTGCTTAAAACATAAATTTAGAGAAATGTGTAACCCACCCCCCCAAATGAATGTTACAATGGAAAGACACTTGTTTTACACAACAGATCAAAAGCCAGGTTAAACTTTTTCAGCATATATAACAGATTTAAGAAACAAAGCTAAAACATGCAGATTTCGTGACTTAAGGGATGAGATGATAAAAGACAGACCCCGGGATTCATGAAGCTTGCGCCAGGCGCATGCATAGCGTAGGCGTTATAATGAAAAATATGGCCGTCGAGCGATTCAGGTACGATCCAATTCCATGTGCACTACCGGCGTACACCAGATCTGCGCAGCCCCCGGCGTAGGTATGCTAAACACCCCATGTGCAGTGTTGCACCATGCAAATGAAGGCATATAGCGATTCATGAAGTGGTGCAGGCGTAGCGTAAGCCCACGGAAATGTAAACCAAAAAACACGGTTTACATTTTCCCAAACAGAACATCGGAGCTATGGAAGAGGGCCAGACCCAGGTATCACAACGTTAACATATGCCAATGGTGAAATACACAGCAAATGGCATAAGAAAAGATGCACAGCATGTAAATAACAACATTTAATGTCATGTCCACAGTAACGCACAGCACAACCGCAGGGCATGTGTGCGGAAGCTGTAACATAAAGAAATAATATAAAAATGTCATCAAATCGCAACGTAATAGAAATCAGGTTTACAGCATAATACACAATGGTAGGCATGGAACACCACAACCAAGGTGCAAGGGTTGCTAAGGGCTTGCGATAGTGTTCGGCACGGTAACTATGAATTAGTAGCCAATGCCATGCAAATGAGGCAGATAATACTGAATCGCAAATGCCCCGCCGGATGAAGGTTGTACCATACGGCACAGCGGTATAACACCGAGGAGTGGCTCTGAGGAGATACATGACATCAGCAGAGGGGTGTGCCACCGTAGCAGTAAGCACATTGGAGCATTGCAAATCTGGCCTGTCCATTGCTAAGCAAAGCTGCAGGACAGGGGTGGGGAGGAATCGTTTAGCTGAGAGCACACATGGTGGCCAAAAGCGCATGTGTACGAGGATGAAAATGTGCCCAAAACCCAGTAATTGGATGCACACGCCACAAACAATAGCAGAAACAGGAAGGTCAGGGGAAGAAAAGAAGGAAATGCGGAAGTAGGGTAATCGGAGTACTAATGAGCAATCAACACCAATCAAACCACGAAGGCCAATCGACGGCAGCTGACAAGTCTGCTTGCAGAAACCTGCAAAACAGGATAGGGGAGGCATGTGAATGCAAAGAAAGAAGGGGAGGTATTGGATTGCAAAGATAGGAGACCTGACACAGCAGAGCAGAGCAAACCGACAGCAGACCGGCAGTAGCACACATAATGCAAGATACGCCAGGTCCAGGAAAGTACAAATGAAAGTAGGCTGCAGGATACACGCCAGAAAATGGTAGGTGCAACGCGCAGAAATGTAAAGGGAAGGTCAAGAGGTAATCCACGGCAGGCAAATGTAATTCAACACCAAAGGCACCACAATAGTAGTTCCGGCAGTAAAACACATAAGATAACCTGTAGCTACGATCGTACATACACACCCTATGACATCATCGGTGTTCACAGCACAATAGTATAAAGTGTGAAAGCACCCAACACACACCTGTGTATTCCCAAACACTGCACCATAGGTGTAAACACACGGGGAACTTTTAAAATGTACATGTTGGGAGCTGCCATAGCTGTGATTCATCAGCATGTGTTAGAGACTGACGGTGTTGTGGAGGATGATGAAGACAACCACTGCAGGCCTCGGAGGAGAAGGAGAGTGTTCAGACCAAGGGTAACCTACCAGGGGCTACATGACCTGGAGATAGTAGAGCATTACAGGGTGGACAGGGACATCTTACAGCAAATAGTGGAGCTGTGCCGGCCACGCCTGGGAACCAGAAACAACAGAGGGGAACCCATCCCAGTGGACATGAAGATATGTGTAAGCCTGCGAATACTGGCCACAGGTACCTTTCAAAGGCCAACTGGAGATATAATGGGTATCTCACAGGCATCAGCATCCAGGGTACTACACCAGTTCCTGGATGCCATGTTACCACATGCCAATGAGCAGATATACTTCCCCAGAACTCAGGAGGAGTTGGCCAGCAATATGCGCCACTTCCACCATGTGGCACAATACCCGGAGGTACTGGGTGCGATAGACTGCACGCACATACAAATCAAGTCACCACCCGGTGAGCAGGGTAGGCGCTACATAAACCGCAAGGGATTCCACTCCATCAACTGCCAGGTCGTGTGCAATGCCCAGGGCATTATCATGGATGTGTGCTGGCAGCCCTGGAAGCTACCATGACTCCCATATCTGGCATTCCTCACAGCTGTATCAGGTATTTGTCAGGGGGGACATCCCACATGGCCATCTCGTGGGGGATGCTGGCTATGCACTGGAGCCGTGGATGATGACTCCCATCAGAAATGCACACACACCCATGCAAGAACGCCATAATGAGGCACACGCACAAACCAGAATCATCATAGAGTGTGTGTTCGGGATGCTGAAATCACGGTTCCGGTGCTTGGATACATCTGGTAGAGCCTTGCAGTACTCTCCAGGCACGTGTGCCCACATCATCATAGTATGTGCCATGCTACATAATATGATCCTGCGGAAGCAGCTGCAGCAGGGACAAAATGGCGAAGGCCCTCATAGCCCACCGCAATTGGCAAGGCCATTACAGGCACAGAGGGAATCAGACCATGAAAACACTGTGCCAGCCCCAGTAGGCAGACGGAGGCATGCCCAATATGCCTACGCCTTGGCAAAGAGGGAACTTATAGCACATACTCTGACAGTGTAGGCCCCTACGGACTGACACCTCTCCACCTGCACACACAGTAAAATGGATGGCACGCAAACATGACCACCTGTAAATTGTAATGTATAGGTGGCCCAATGTGTGACTCCTACATAGGCAGCCCTCAAACATTGTAAACACAACAGCCAGTGGAACACGGAATGCCAACACCTGAACAGTACATGAGTCTTACAGCATATGGTGGTGCTGTGTGCCTGTCACGTTCCCCGCCAGATATATATATGTATATATATATATATATATATATATATATATATATATATATATATATATATATATATATATATATATTTATATATAGATATATATATATATATATATATATACATACATATTTATATATATATGTACACATATGCATATATATAATACAGATAGAAAGGGCAATAGAGGGATATATGGTGATATAGATGGATTCAGCGATATCTGCAAATATAATAGATAGTTCAACGACATTCATAACATCTTGGAGGTACAAATAAATAGGATACCGCCAACCATGGAATGTGTAACATACCGACATGCGTAACCACGAGGCTGAAAGACAGATAGAACACAGTACCAGAACAGTACATCCGCGAGTAATAGTATGATGATATGAAGGGACAGTTAGTCACCGCTGCCGGTGTCGCGGTCCACGTAGGTACTGTGTTCAACTGTGTCTGTGAGTGCCGTAGTCTGTGTAAGTGTGCGTTGAGGGTGCCGTGTGCATCTCTGTGTGACTGTAATGTGTGTGTGTGTCCACAACATGTGTATGTTAGTGCCAAGTCAGAGGCAGATCAGTACGGTAGGTGTGGGTATAGCTAGCCGTAGGCATACAGTTACTACCTGTCCCACAGTAGGAGGGACAGCCCTACCCTGGGCAGGTGTGTCCTGACATAAAACAGTACAAAGGGCAAATGTCCGAGATGGTAGGACATAAATATGTCCCATATATAATGTAACAGTTATATTTAATAGTTATGCCTGTATGTAAGAAACTTAAATGTTACATGCAATATGATAAGTAGCCAAAGTCGCACAACAATAGGTATGTAGTGAGGATAAAAGTATGTGCTACCTGTGTACTGACCGTGGCTATGTGTTGGCCTGTAAACACCGCTTTGTGTCCCGCAAGTGTCCAACAATGACCATATGAAAAGGTGGCAACCCATGGCAAACAGGCTCTTTTAACAACACAACCACAATGACTGTAAATATCTGGGACAGAAATACAAGGGATAGCTGTCATGTACACATATCCCCTGATATATCGCTGCAATTACGGAGGTATACAAGTAGCAAGCTCACCTGCAGATGATATAGAAACCAATTAACAATGGCCCAACGTACAATCCCGTAACATAAGTCTACTAACTGTTAGCTCTCTAATTAGGGACGGAGCCCACACACATATATACGGATTATGTAGAAATGCAAGGCCCACGAACCTTATATGTTACGTACAACCACCGACATCCCCCACACTAGAAACTAAAGCAATACAAACTGTAATAGCAGCACAAACATCCAGTCAGTCAATTACATCTGCAGAACCCTCAACATACCGTGTGAGAGACACAATTAAAGGCACCATGCAAAATTGCAGGCGTTGTATAATGGAACAAACAGCCATGTTACAGGTTTTGATTGCAATACTCCGTTATCAGATGTCGGGATGACAGGTACACCCACATGTTGAACCTGTCACACACAATCCACGGGGGACATGAATCCAAACTATACTTGTCTCCATGCATAGCAGTTGCAGTTACACATAACAAAACACAATACAGACCGCCTACCCGAAGGTAGGGCAAATAGGCAACGCCCAAGTGGAGAATCCAATTATACCCCACTGTCACCGCGTAATTGGTGAATGGAGTAGCTGCACAGCTGATATGCAAGTAATTAGTCACTCAGGAACACCAATTGGCAGGATGAATCCACATGTTTCAGGTATCGACATATATAAGGATGACTTGCCAGACATTCAAACCGTATGCTCATACCGAATAACAGTTGAAACACTGTGAGAGAGATAGAAATGAAATGCCGTAACGACAACAAGGTATGTAGAACGCCCGATATGTAAGGTTATGTATAGCATGATCTGTATTAATTAGTTTTACTGTATGTATAGCCAGTTTTGCATTAATTAAACGTGTCCACAATGCATAAAGTGGGGAAAGGTATGTATGTAGTGATGTCTTGCTGAGCATACTAATGCTTGTAGAAACTGTGCGTCCAGCAGTGGGACACAAGGTACACAGCACAGACACCACAAGGGATGCTACATGAGGGCATTAAACAGAACAATGCCATACAACCCGCCGTCAGTGGTAGGGTATGTCCAACAAGGATGTGCCATAGCAGGGGATAGTATATGTTGATATACTGTCACAGCACACATGTGTATGGGCAGATAACGTTAATGACATATGTAAGGTGGTCCTGCTGTGCAAGTATGATTTGCATTATGGGATACTATGTGAAATATGTGTAATGTATAGTGTTATAGGTAGATATGACAGATATTCTACACAGCATAACAGGCATATCATGCATACCACAGGTGTCGTCTATTGGTATGTACAATAACAGGATACATATGGCCTGTAGGTATGGGACATAGTAATAGCATGATAGCTAATCTAAATGGAAGGGCTACCAAGTAACCATGCACAAAGGGCATGTAATAGCTGCACAGGTGCATAGTGGGGTACTATGCAGTCTGGTAATTCCATGTGTAAGCACAACTACAGTGTTCACACTAGTGGCACCTCTCCAGGGTAGTGTCCTGTGAACAGCAGAGCCAGGTGTCACCTGCACCTCTGCACAGTACAGCCACTGCAGTGATCCCAGGCCTACATGTGTCTCCCAACCACCAAGGGAGGTATCACATGAACAGTGCTACTGAGTGTCCCTGCGTGATGTACATAGGACTTATGTTCCACAGCATGGTGAGTGTCCGGTTTGGGAATGTAACCCAGAAGCACATCCCACTCATTGTGGCGTGTGTGCACATATCCATGAGCATGTTGCTCACAGTGGCCTCTGCTTATGTCGCGTATGAAGAGTATATCCATCAATAATGTTGTGGACATGGGCCCTGTCTGATCAGCAGAGGTCACCCCTGAGTATGTAGTATGCAAATGTGTACAGATGTGGTGTCCGTAGTGCAGCCGCATATTTAAACTGTCGGAGCTCAGTAAATGTCATGGCGTGTTAATGTTGTGGCATGTAAAGCTGTAGCTGTTGTGTAAGGTACACCCTAAATGGGGTGGTGTACCCTTGAATGTGTGTAGATGTCTTGGGTTCAGAGGTACAATGGGTGCCTATGTACCAGCTACACACCCAGTACAGATAGGTGTGGCCACGTAGAAGGATATCCATGCCACAGTGGCAATACGGTAACCACAGGAGTGGATGCAACATATGTGTGTACTGCAAACATGTACAATGTGATATGTATGTAGGGGACTACCATCCATGTGATAGTCAGTGGGTGAATGGTGTAATGCAAAGGTGATGTGCATGCACCTTGTGTCATGCAGCTTGATGCCATGATAGTCATATTATGTATCTGTCACAGCGACACCCGTATGGTTGGAGTCAGTATCAGCTGGTGGAGCAATCATGGTGCTTGGTATGTAGGGGTTTGAAAGCTAGGCAGGGAAAGTCCCCTGTGCCAGCCTGTTCCACAGGGAAGCATATACTGAACATGAGGGGCCCTATGACTGAGGACCGTGGTATGCCAAATGTACCTGACATGTAGTAGGTACTATGGTATGCTGGCCTCACTGTGTGTCCTGTCCATGAGCCACATAGCATAACATCCTGAGACACAGGGTACGATGTGCAGGTGGATGTGTATGTTGTCAATACCAAAATGGGGAATGGTGCTGAAAGGTAATGAGAGGACAATGTAGGATGTGTGGACTCCCGTACCATCAGCAACTGCCCTGGTAACTGTATGAAAGGAGTCCACCATGTGTAGGGGCCATGCTCTGGCCTTAACAAGCCCAACCCGGGTGGCAGCAAAGGACGGGAGCCCAACAATGTCTCTGTGAATGACGTCCTTGATGATGTGCCCCATAGCCATGCAGAACAGTCCAGTCAGGTGTGTAGGACTATAGTCCCACTCATGCAATGCGGTGCCACCTGTGTGTAGTGTGATAAATGCTGCTGTGTGCTATTCAGGGGCTACAATGTCTGAAACAAGGCTATTACTGAATATGGTGGCCTAGTGGGGAGACATGTAATTCAGAGGTTGGTGGACATCACAGCCTGGGACATTGGAAGGTGACATGGGGCCAGTGTCCCAGGACATATAGAGTGTAGGTCAGTACTGTGTAGGTGTGACCACAGAGACACCATAATGTTCATGTATGGATTGTGGCCCTGTAGTGAGTGAGAGGGTGTACTGTCAGCATTGTATCCATCCTCCAGCATGTTGCCAACAACACCTGGGTCTGCAATGTTCCTGAGTGACTGTTGTATGTGACAGCAGATGTGGGTGTTGCCATCGAATACTGACATACCACCATAATGCCTGGTGGTACACCCCGGAATGTGTGGCAGTTATGTTTACGTAGCTAGTCTTGGAGTATGTGATGAGGGACCCTGTGGCCCCACCACGGCTGACCAGTGAGCCACCCCACACATGGGAATGTACACCACTGTGCAACAGCCTACACCTGTTGTTGTACATCATATGTCCATGGAACATGACCACCAGAGTGGCGTCTGTTATCTGGTGTGTACCATCATGGCTCTGTGTGGAATAGCATGATCCATGCAGTTGTGTACATGCTAATGAAGTGCACTGGGGTATGTGTCAGCATTTGTATGTGCATTGTCCATCTGCACGGGTGTCATGATGTTAACAACCGCTGTCAGCAGACATCTGTAGTAGGTGTTGTAGTACACATGTACTGTGTATGCTGTGATGGGTGTGTTGCCGGGATGTGGCTAACAAGGTCAATTAGCATATGTTCGGAATCCACCAATGAGGGGATAACCCCAGGTGTGTAACACCAATCACATGGTGGTAGTATTCATGCCAAGGGTAATGTAGGTCTTGGAGGTGGTGTGTATGGGTTGATCCAGCAGAGCGGAGGGTATGACTCATGGATGTGTCGGTACATGAGTGGCTATCCCAGTGAAGTGTGGGGTAGTGTCAGTCACACATCAGTAGTAGCTGTCTGTGGCCCACTGTCCACTATACCAACATAGAAGGTATGTTACCCGTGGGGTATGATGTTGACTCTGTCTCTTGTTACAATGAGTATAGTGGTCCCGGACACAGTTAGTTGCACGTGGAGCACCTCTGATGCATTGTGCTAAGCAACTTGCCAGGATGTGTGCAAAACATAGTGGGATATGGGAACCCCTCAGCTGTGGGTGTGCAGGTCCAGGTATGTGCCTGAAAGGTATGGTCTGTCTATAACCTGTCATTGCAGGTGTACCCTGCAGAGCCTAGAGGCAGGTCCCAGTCTCTGCAGAGATGTTTGAGTGGTGCATTATAAGGTTTGCCTTGCCTGCATGTGTCACAGAGGAAGATGCAAGCATTGTGTCACATGACCCCATGTCGTGCCTGCCAGTTACCGCCCTGCCAGTGACAGTTATTGGAAACTGTGCAAGACAGGCAGTATAGAAGCAGCAAGAGCCTTACATGTGAGCTGTACTCCCAGGGCTGACAGGTGCAAGTCATCTGTGCCACAGCATTGTGTTTGACCAGGACAATCATAGCGGACAGATACCACATGCCTGTGCAATGACAATAGGAGCATAGGCAAGTGTTGAAGTGACAAAGTCGGTCATTGTACAGTGGTATCGTGTCTGGACGAATGCAAAATGCTCCCCAGGGCTATAAGACTGGTGAGCTATTGCATGTCCCTGCACACGTAGTCTGTGAAGTGGCATCACAGGGCAGTCACACTAACATGTCGAATGACAGACATATCGTACCTGGTGAGATGTGGCATGGGTGCATAGGTTATGTTGCAGAAGCAGTTACCCGACAGCAAGATGTAAGTGACTAATGCCTTGTGTAGCCTGCTGTGTGGAACTGCAGTGTGACTCCCTACAGAGTCAGCTATGACTGGTGTGTTGTGAATGTTATAACTCACTATTGGCTGTATGTGATGGGCACACGTGAGTCTGTGGGCTATAAGCTGGTGATGTTGTCTTCCATGATGGGGGCTACCTCTGGTGCCTACAGTGATTATGGAGACGTACTGCACAAGTTGTCCTCGTAGGTGTGGCCAGTGGTGCAGATCATGTGAGACTATGTGATGGGTGGGGTGTGTTGCGAATGTTGCACATCCCCAAATGACTGTCAGGTGCAGTCAGGGTTGGTGACAGCATTACCCCCAGCCATAGCTGTCAGCCTCCTGTCCCCAAACTGAGGAACATTAGCCCTCATACTGTGTGACAAATGGGCAAAACGTGGAACACTTACAACTGGCTTACTAACAGCGTCAACTAGGAAGGGCATATGATGGCTAAAATAGGCTGGTCTTACATATAAAAAAGATATTCCAATGAATTAATATGATTCCCATCTATTTAGCCACGGCTAGCAGGTAAACTATTTACAACAATGAATGTGTGACAGACCCTTCCAATGTGGAACCTTGAGGAACATGCACCTTTTAGAACCCCAAATGAGGTAATGCCTCGTAATGAGGTACACCTGAGAGCTATGGGCCCAGCATGGCTGCAGAAGTGCATCCCCCACAGGCTGTAGTGCCGTATGTTGGGAGGTGAGCATTGAATGTGTACATGAGACAATTGCTCTATTGCCACATGTACGACATATCCCTCATATAGACAGGCAGTAGCACTGGTACGTGACAGTTGGACATGCCTGTATATACAACCATGTCCCACAGGATATGTGTTACGTGTACAACAGCTGTCATACCTTAAGCAAGCTGGGAAGTGTAGGACAGCCAGTGTACCTGTGGGAAATGGTGTGGAATGGGCGCTATAGTAATCAGTAGCTCATGACATGCTCACAAGTTCTGAACAAGTGCCTAGCATGACCATACAATACAGATAGGGTGTTGGATAATATCAACCCACAAGTGGTGATGACAGTCATTTAGGGTGGCACCGCACTATAACCCTGCTGAGTATGGTGTGCATGTCCATGAACCATTAGCACTGTAGATGTTAGCAGTACAGATGTACAAGACAGCACGGATATTTGATTACAAATACCTTTGCATGTCACAGGAGTGTTCCACCAGTGGCCTGTTGACAGACTCACAACTACAAAAGGTGCAAGTGTGACATGTGCACAGCACATCAGTGCCAGCTACAGTAGAACAGGGTTAATGTGTTGTACCCCACCCTCATTGTAGCCCATACCACACAGACAAATGTTAGGCATCTGTGTATGTAAGGCTGTGAATGGCCATGACCTATCAGTATAGCTGTGTCAGTGTTGTGAACAACATACAGAATGGGCTGTGTGGGTGAGGTGTATGACATATGTGCACAGTCTGATGGATGATACCAGCAGTGTCACCGCTAGGTGAACATCCCTGTACCCATAAACTACTACCTAGGCTGTGGTCAACATTATGGACACTGTGTAAGGGATGGTGCTGTGCAGTGCACCCCCCAACATGGTGACGTCTCCAGGCCCCTTAGGTAGTCATATGAGGTACCCATGTCATGTCAGGGTGCCATGCATGAGCACAGAGATTACTGGACAGGCATATACAGCACTGTGGTGACCAATATTGGATCACATACCACCTGTAAGGGGTAATGGCTATGCATGGATGTGTGATACCAGCCTTCACAATCCACACCTCCACTATGCAGCATGCTGTCTACCTTGCAGAAGGACATTTGCTACACCATGATGATGGACATGCTACATGTCCATATCCTGATCTATATGACATATGTCATGGACAGCCACCATCCTAATACTAAGATCGCCACAGGCTGGACAGATCCCTGTGCCATATATGTGACATACTCCCACCATACCATGCAACCCTGTCCATCAAAGCTGCACATGTCATCCCAGTCATACATGGTGTGATGGCCACATGGTAGATGTACTATCAACTGTCTGGATCAGTAATGTGGCACTGATGCACCTTGCAGTGGCACAATGGCTGTCTGTTACAGCATGGAAACTGTGCCCGCACATGCTATGGT
>NC_056741.1:156645620-156710620 GCF_019279795.1 Protopterus annectens
TGTGTGTGTGTGTGTGTGTGTGTGTGTTTGTGTGTGTGTATTTATGGATTGCCACTCCCATCCACTGAGCTTTGCACACCTAGAAGCCAGATTAATCGTCATCATACTGTCCTTCTGTAAGAGAGGAGAGGGTGAGAAGTGGGCTTTGGGGATACTGCACATGGAGATATTTGGTCTACCCATAATTTTCCCTAGTGTATGGAAAGCAAGTTATGTGCACATATATGCATGTGCACACACACACACACACACACACACACACACACACACACACACACACACACACACACCAACCCCCCCCCAAGGAAACTGACATCTGCCAGCACAATTTAAGCATCAAGCAGCCCTTTTGTTTAGAAATATTTAATTTCCAACAGAGAAATGCTTGAGTAGCAGCAAAATTCCACCCCCTCACTGTTGCTATGTGTTTATATATATATATATATATATATATATATATATATATATATATATATATATATATAAGTAGGTATGTCTCTGTGTGTGTGTCTGTGTTTGTAAGAGGAAGGTGTGTGTGTGTGTGTGTGTGTGTGTAAGAGAGGGGTAGGAGTATGTGTAAGGGTGGGGGTCATACATCGCAATTATCCTGATTTTTGCCTCATATTTTCGTTTCTCATAAAATTGTCTTAGTAAAAACACAAACCACCAATCCCAGCCAACACTTGAATCCAACAAAAATCAAAATGTAAACCACAAAAAAGACACAGAAGGATCCAAGGACAGCAAGGAATTCCAGTATAATTCTTTCCTTTAATATAAAACGACAGGTACATAAGCGCTTTCGTAGCAAAGCTACTTCATAAGATGTACACTGAAACACATACATAACCATTTATATAATCAATTCAATAGGTCAAATGACTATTTACAATTACTGCTAAAAGGTATATTACATCTATAAAGAACTACATCCAAAATAGTAGCATTCCATCTGCAACTAAGTAACAAAAACAAATATACCTTTTAGCAGTAATTGTAAATAGTCATGTGACCTATTGAATTGATCTCATAAAATTGTGTTTTTTCTGGCAAATCATCGAGAACTGAAGTCAGAAAATAATGGCAGACATTTGAGTTTTTGACTTGATATCCTCAGAAAATGCATTCTAATGCTAACCTTGTTTTTCTATTCACTTTCTAATGAGGCAGGGGGACGTATGTATGTGTCATACTTTTCAGCTGTACAGATTTCCACAGAATGTTCAGATTTTTGCCTTATATTTTTGGTCTATTCCTCATAAAAAAATCTGTTTTTTTTTAAACTCACTGGGATGAGCTAAGGATTAAAGAAGTTACTAAATAATGACATGTTTGAGTTTCAGACTTCATATCTTTTAGAAAATGCTTTCGAACACAGTAACAGCTACAAACAAATGCAATCTGAGGGTCATGCTGCTCAGTGCTAGAAGTCTAAATCTCAAGATGCACTCGCTCAAAGCTCTCCTCAAAATGGAGAATGTCGACATCTGTGCTATAACAGAGACCTGGTTTAAAGAGGGAGAAAGCACCCCTGCGCTCCCAGCCTGCAACTCATTCCATACCTTTCAGCCCCAGAATATGTCCGGAAGCCGCAAAGGTGGTGGTTTTCTATATTCTTAAAGGATATGCACACCTCCAGACTGGTAGCTGAGCATAATGCATCTGAGATACTTCAGGTACAGCTAACACTGGGTAAGACAGCAATACAAGCCATAGCCTGTGATAGAACCCCCAACATGTCCCTAGACTCTCACTCCAAGTTCCTAAGCACCCGGGAATCTATCAAGGTGAAATCCAATACTCTCATACTGGGTGACTTCAACTAACCTTCCATCAACTGGGAAAAACTATTCAAGTACCAATGTACAGGCCCAATGCTTTCTGAAATTTATCAGTTCCAATGCCCTGGACCAGCTCATTCTGACCCCCACTAGAGGAAGCAACATCCTCAACCTGGTTATCACCAACATGGGAGACTGTTGCTACACACCTATAGTCAATTCCTTCCTGGTTAAATCTGACCACAAACAGATCACCATGGAAATCTCCATCTCACCCCCCGCTAAAGCGACCACCCTGAAAAACTTCTCTAAAGCCGACTTTGGTCTCCTAAAAACAGAGGTAGCTAACTTCTCGGCACCCAAGCCAATAGAAAATAGCTGCATGACTGCTGAATCATACACCAATGCACTGTACGAGCATGTACACAAATACATGGACCATACCAAATAGAACTAATACACTCTCCTCCAAAAAAGGGAAGCCAATCTGGTGGACCCCAGCCATCAATACACTCTACAACAGAAGGATAGATCTGTTGCAGAAAAAAATGAATTCACAAGACTGGAAAACCTCCCTTATCAGTCTCAACAAAAAGATGTGATCCCTTATCAAATCCTCTAAAGCCAACTATGAAGGCCGAATTGTGGCTGGCACCAAAAACAACAACAAAGCCTTCTATGGCTATATCAAAAACCTCAAAGGCAATACCCAGATTTGCTCTGAGTTATTGCACAATGGCACCTCCTATACTGAGCTAACACATATAGCCAACATACTGGCTGACATATTCAGTGCCAACTTTACCCCTCTCTCCTGCCCCAAGAGCCCTATCACAATACCAGAAGAAAGCCTGGTACTCACCATTTCTGTGGCACAGGTGAAAACTGCATTGTCCAAAGCCAAGAGTACAGCTGTGGCACAGGTAAAAGCTGCATTGTCCAAAGCCAATTCCATGAGGAACTGATAATATCAACAAAAACCAACCACAAACTATGAACAAGAAACCAGCAGCACAATGACAAGTATCGGACTGCCAACGAATAATATCCAAAGTTTTATTCCAAAAGATGGTGAGCGCTTTCGGCTGTGTAATACCAGCCTTCATCAGACAATTTAAAAACACATATTGCATTGCTTTTAAACCTTGTGGGTAATGCGCAATTTATCAATTAATCGATTAACCAATGATAATGAATCTCAGTACCATTCACCATTAGTATAAACTGTATTATATATTTAGTGCATATGTTGGTTTTAAATATTTGTTCATAAACAAAAATTCTGTAATACTTGAAATGTAAATAGACAGAGGAATATCTCATGGAAAATGGTGAAAAAGTTTATATTATTTTAGTTTATATTTATTTTGGAATAAAACTTATTCGTTGGTAGTCTGATACTTGTCATTGTGCTGCTGGTTTCTTGTTCATAGGAACTGATAATATCCCTGGCTGCATCCTACATGAGCTACAAAACAAACTGGCGCCACATCCTGTGTGCCCTGTTCAATCACAACCTTACCTCAGGCTATGCCCCTAATGAATGGCACACTGCTACAGTCATCCTGCTCCATAAAGGGGGAGCAACTACAGACCCTGGTAACTATTGCCCCATTAGCCTGACAAGTCTGGTATGCAAAGCTATGGAGCTCATCATCATGGACCTGCTTAACAAAGATATAGGCAATCTCCAAACTTTTTGACCCCACACAGTTTGGCTTTGTCCAGGGGAGATCCTGCCTGCTGAACCTGGTTGACTTCTTTGAGGCAGTTACCTAGGCTGTGGATGAGGGTAAGGTAGTGCATACAGCCTACCTCGACCTGGCCAAGGCCTTTGATACTATTCCCCACTAAGGTATCATTGATAAACTCACTAAACTAGGCATCAATCCTTGCATTACTAGGTGGGTTGCAAATTGGCTCACAGACAGGACCCACAGAGTGAAAGTTGCAGATTCCAAGTCAGACTGTCGATCAGTCATGAGTGGAGTCCCACAGGGCTTGGTCCTGTGCCCTCTCCTGTTTGGCATCTGCTTTACAGAAGTCCAGGCCAACACAGTAGGACTCTGGCTGACCAAGTTTGCTGATAACTGCAAGCTAGGGGTCATTATCAACTCCCCAAGTCATGCACACATCCTACAAAAGGGCCTTTGTGAGACCAATGACTGGTGTCAGAACCATGGCTTGAAGCTTAATGCCAAAAAATGTGTTATCATACCCTTTAGAAAAAACTCAGTTCCCATAAATTACTACGTTGATGGGAGCCCACTGAACACTCAAGGGACCATAAACGATCTGGGCACCCAGGTCGACAGCCACCTCACCTTTGACCACCACATTGCCACTGTGGTCAGAAAATCCTTCTACGTGACACATCTTATAACCAAAGGTTTCACATCCAGGAAGAAAGAGGTCATCATCCCTCTCTACTCATCTCTCATTAGACCAATCACTGAATATAATGCCCTATTTGGCATGTACCTGACCAGACACCTACAACAGCTGGATAGGCCACAAAAGTACCTCACAAAAAGGATTCTAGGCCTTAAACACATGTCCTACATGGACAGACTCAAACTTCAGCTGTTCTCAGTCTCTTATCGTCTACTTAGAGGTGTTCTCTGCTTAACTTACAAAGCCATGTCTGACCCAGCCCTACTTGAAATACTACACCTAAAGAAATCCAAGCCCCCCCCCACCTGTGCCACACACTCCAGAGATCACAACCTCATTACCACAATTAACACAACATGCTGGAGGGACAGGTTCATCTCCCAAAGACTGCCCATACTCTGGAATAAGCTTCCCATTCAAGTCAAATAGACCACCTCACTGGCCCTCTTCAAAAGAAATCTTGATGAGTGGATGGGTAACAAAAAGTTAACTCCAAGGATAATTCCATTTGCTCTACTGGATATGGTCACTGTGAATTAACATTGGGTGGCATGGTGCCTGGGCAATTTTTTTGGGGTAGGAATGTAAAGGCTGCAGGGCCATTAGCCTAGCACACACCTATGAACATAAATCCTGCTATTCTAGCAACTTTGTAAATGTGTGTCTAGTTTTGGCCTTTCTCCCCAACATTATAACAGGCTTTGTCCAAATTTCTTGTGCTAAGAGATTGAGAGGTACTGTGTGTGTGTGTGTGTGTGTGTGTGTGTGTGTGTGTGTGTGTGTGTGTGTGTGTGTGTGTGTGTGTGTGTGTATAAGAGGGAGGTGGCATAACCCTCAGCTGTCCAAGTTTTTGCAGAGTGTCCAGATTTTTGCCCCATATTCCTCCTAAAAAGGATAGAAGTTGCTAAATAATAACAGACATTTGAGTTCTAGACATCATATATTTTAGAAAAATTCATACTAACACAAATCCTGTTGTTCTAGCATTTTTTTAAGTTCATGTGAGCAGTATTTATAATGTCCCTATTTATTTTAGGCTTTGTCCAGATTTCTTGCACTAAGAGGTTGAGGTGTGTGTGTGTGTGTGTGTGTGTGTGTGTGTGTGTGTGTGTGTGTGTGTGTGTGTGTGTGTGTGTGTGTGTGTGTGTGTGTGTGTGTGAGAGAGTGAAATGCCCTATTTAGAGTTAGCAGGTGGAATTTATTTTCCAAGGGCATTTTCAAGGAATTGTGATCTTCAGGGGAAGAGAAGTTTAGTGCTGTTCATGCTAATTCTGCTTAAAATGTGCAACTGTTTTGTTTAGCAAATGGTATCACTAGTGTGGTATAGAATTTTAAAGCAGTGTTAGTAGCACAGCAGGTAGCATATTTGCATCTTAATGTAGAGGGATGCATGTTCTACTCCCACATCATGTAGATTTGTATTTTAAGGGGGTGGGGAGGTGCAATCCTCAGTATGTCCTCCTTTGGATGAGATGTCTAGTAACTATGAACTTGTTTTTCAGCTTGCCACCAATTTCTTATTGCAATATACCAGTTTGCCATTCTTTTTTTTAATGTAACAAAGGCAGTTTATTCTTCAAAGGCAGCAGGCACTGATTTTGTAGATGAAACACTGAAATATAAAGTTGGTTTCTAGCAACAACCTCTTCATTAGTTTCAGATCTCTTTAATGTGGAGTTATTCAGATGACTTTTAATTCTGCAGAGATTGTGCATATTGACTGATATTGGTGGACTGTAATGATAGAAGTTTGAGTGGCCTTTTACAATTGAAATGTTTTGAATTGGGCAGTTTGTCATTATTGGTTCGTATGTTTTGTTTCATTGCTTACTAGAAAAATGTTCAAAACTATACATTTAAAACAGTCTAACAAGTGGTGCCATATTGTACAAGGGATATAATTAATTTATTATGTATTATAATAAATACAACCAGGAAGATGAATCAAAGACCTTTTGCATGGTTCTAAAAAATGTGTGCAAGAGGCCTATGATTTGAAAACAGCCCAAAGGTAAACTTAACCTGCTACTGGCCAGATGCATTTTCTTTGACTGTGGGTTTTAATGCTGTTTCAAAAAATGTGAGTTTCAAAGGTAGAGAAGTTTTAATGCTAAGTCTGCTTTCATTGTAAGAGTATTGCTTTGTTTAGGTTTAGCAAATGTCTATCAGTGTTTGTGTCATAAAATTTTAAAGAAAAGTGGTAAATTAAATCAAAATATTTGTAATCATTATAGAAGTAAAGTATAAAACAGTATGTACACTGAGAGTTTTGAATAGTGTTTATGGCAACTGGGGAGAAATAGCCATGTAATGGGACACTGGAAAGGCTGCAGGGGGGGGGGGCACTGCATGGGGATGTCTGGGTTTGTACCCCCCCTGAAAAAATCCTGTGGGCTCCCCTGCACATGACACTATCTACAGCTTGCCTTATCATCTAACCATTTCTCTTCATTCAGAATCCTGTACCACACAACCAGCCATCAACAACATCTGAATAGTTTTACTATAATCGTCCAGCCATATACATAGTTTTGTGACACTGCTCACCCCCACCTCTATGCTTCAAATATAAACCTTATGATAGCCATATATAATTGTCTCTAAACCTGCTTAATACACCACCTCTTAACTGCAAGATTAGCATGTTCTGCCCTACCAAGTTCCTTCTCTCACGTCTGTTTCTTTGACTGTCCTTTAAGCAGTAATCACAAGCTCTATTAGATCCTTGATAAACCTACTAATACAGCTCTTCTGAATGAATGTAATTTATTAGCAAAATGTATGTGTAATTATTAACATATATTTCTTAATGTCTGTTTCAATCAATTAATGAATGCCTGTTTAAAAATGTTGGCAATTTGTTGGAGCTTTTCTCTCCAGGCCTCTGTTGGAAAGGTGTCTTTGACTAAACCCAGTCAAAAATGTAGGTAAACAAAAGCAAAAAAAAAAAAAAAAAACAGTGCAAGAAATAATGCCAAAATAGTGCTGATAATGACTTAAAAATCTGAACAGTGACTGGCTCCAGTGCATACAGGGATGAAGCTCTAACTATGACCCAGATGACCTTAAGTTCAACTAGCACCTCGGACACTTAAAAAGCTAGGGAAGCTGGGGTGGGGTTTCTGCCTATGATGAAGACACATCACCAGCGATTGGGGGAGTGCCATAATCATTAAGCAAGTTGCTGGTAAAGTTACATCATGCTCAGGGAGAAGTGGACCTAGCTGTCATTATTTGAAAAGTTGCATGTAACATCACTAGCTTCACTCAGTTAGGACATAGCAAAAAATCCCCTGGTATGCAGGACCGGTATATGTGACTGCTCCACCTCATGTCCCCTGCCTAGCTTGCTATTGGTACAGTTCCAGTCCCATGGGATAAGTGGAGTAGTCTGTCTGCTGATGGTCAGCTGGGAGTCATGCAGATGGGAAAAATATCTGAATAGCATTTAAGGAGCCTTGATCCTTCTGTCATAATTCTCTGAACCTAAGTCTTAGCTGTGCTCCTAGTATGACATCATATGGGGGAGGCAAACTTCTATGAGCTTTCCGTGCTACAGCTATGTTGAGCACCCATCACACCAGGAAAAGGAATAGGGATTCTGAAGCACTCACTGTAAAAGGAACTCATTATCTGGTGCAATCCAACAACTGTCAGGCTATAACCACCAAGATCACCTAAAACCAGACAGCTTCACAATTGCCATCTGTATTTTTTACTATAATACTGTATATGCGACTATAAATATTCTGTCCAGTATATAGTAATTGGCATGACAGTACTGTGTTGGCATGTCATGGTGTTAACACTACAAAGGCACCATTCAAATTTCTTAAAAAAAAATGGAATCATTTCTGGTGTTCAAAGTGGATTTTTAGGGACAGCCTTTAGTACCATAAACCAAATGTACACTGCTAGCTTGGGCTATGACCAGTATCTGCTGCACTCATTCAAACTTCACACTGTGTAGCCACAGGGAAGAGTTATAAGCACCAGCTTCCCAGGATTCATGTTACATAATTTATAATGGCACAGTAACCAGACTTACAATGTACTGCTGTTTCCATTATAGTTTAATATGTCCAAGCAGTTACACTGTCTGAGTTATTTCAATTCTATTATAACATAGCTAGAAAAAAGTATTTGCTTCTCACCAACTGTCATGCCTAGGATCAATGCACACTTGATCAAGATGGCTCTAAAGAAGAACAAGCAGTATTCAGCTTATTTATTCTGTTTTGATAGCAGCAGATGTTATTTCCTAGTGTCCTTGTGGTTTGCATGACTGATTCTTGTTGCACGTCAACTTTACGTCAGTTGAAGTGTTTGTATTTTATTTCTTTCATTTCTGCATCTGAAAGCTCACAAAAAGTCCCTGTTAAAAATATCAAATGTCTCTCTGTATGTTTCAGTCAGTCATAACAAGATGCCATTTTACTGTATCAGTATTAAGCCTAACCCACAACCACAAGTCTTCACAAACAAGCTAAACTAGACATGTTCTTTTTTTCGTGAACCAATTCAAAACCACATATATTCACAGCTAAGCCAAACTAAGCAAGTTTCATATTTCCTCAGAAATTTCTCTATCAGATGTCTGTCTGAGATAGCTGTTGCTAAGGACGTCATACACTCTGTATTTATTTTTAACTTTGCAGTTCAAGCCTTGCATTTCTGCTTTTTAGAAAGAAGCATTTATTTCAAACCTTGTCTTATTTCACAATTGCTTTGGGGAAAAATATTTTACTTTATATAATATCTATCAATTTCTCTCTCATTTCTGTCCCTGGTCAGCCTCTTACAGTTTTATCATATCAGCAGTAAATGAATCTTGGCTTTAATATTTTACATTTTTACACAGCCAGTTATTTCTAGCAGAGCTAATAAAAGATGACCAAAACTAACTATTGCTACCATGCAAATTCCCTCAAAATTTAAGAATACAAGCAGACTATGCAAACATGATTTTACTGTACCCCTGCAAAGTGGGTTCTCAGACTCTCTTTTATGTCCTTGGAGAAGTTTCCTTAAGGATCATTCAACCCCAGAAAGGAAGAGTGACTGATCTCTACCCTTAGAAGGGTCACATGATTTGTTGATAACTGAGATGGAGTAGCCTGGTTATATGATTTGTTGATAATTCAGATGAGGATGTCCCGGTATAAAGTAACAGCTTTTTGTTCAAAGATTCTTAGGTAAACAGGGATGGATGCCCAATGGGGTAATGAGGTTTCTACTGTAGAAAGGGTGATAGTAAAATAGGATATAGTATGAAATAGTTATTCATGAGGAGTTACTAAAAATGTTGGGCTAATAAGACACGTATATAGCAAGAGGGCTTACATGCCTATTGTTGAACATCCATTTGGTAGACAAGTGCTGGGGGTGGTGCTTTATGCCAAATGTATGGATAGTTGAATGGTCAAAATATCTAGATATGTTTGGCCAAGACAGGTGAGTGAAGTTTGGAGGGGTTAAGAATGTTTGCACATGTATTTGAGTGTTAGGGTTGGTAATAGATGAGGGGATGGGTTTTGTATGGTTTGTGTGCAAGTGTGTACTTAGAGTTAGCCCCCTCACCCACTTTAGTAATGGGAGCTAACCCTAATCCTGTCCCTTCCCCCAGCCCTAACCCTACACCTTACCTTAAAAAAACACTTTCCTTAATACTGCCACTATTCAGACCAATGTGAGACTAGTATTTTGGGAGGGTTTAGTGAGACGATTTGGAGAGGAAATAGTTTTCCTTTCTCCATCTTTTGCAGGTTTGATATTTAGGTTGTTTGATATTATGCAGTTTTGAACTTCTTAATGCCAGCATGGTACATTTGACATTAGGTATATTCAATCATTCATCAGGGAACCAACAAGTGATATAATGTTTCTTCATCGAAGATGGCAAAATTATATGTACTGATGAAAGTGTAATATAACAAGGGATGGTGGCTACATATCCTGAGCTAATGACAGGTGCATTAATAATAAGAGGCATGTCATATCTACTGGAAAGGTGGATAAAGTTCTATATAAGGAAAGAGACTCACTGGGTATTCCTACATTTGGAGAAGGCAGATAACAAGGTCTCAAGAAAACTGATTTGGGCAGTCATGCTGTGGTTCAGACACTGAAATCACTGGTAGAATTAATGCTAGCTATATACAAGGTTCCAATGACACAAGCACTAACAGGGCTCGGATTCACAGAGGGGTTCTCGTTGGGAATAGGTATGCATCAAGGTTCAGCCCACAGCTCGCTTCTGTTCATATTGGTGATGGACTACATTAATAAATAAGTCAGAAGGGCCAAATTAGCAAAGCTGCAGTACACAAATGATGAGATATTACATGCAGACTGTGAACAACAAATGATAGGTGAATACAGTGCAAAAGTGAAAGCACATGGGATGAAACTGAGTAATAGACAAGTCAGTGGCAGTAAATGGGGGAAGCAAGCAGAGGAAGCTGAAAACTGAGAAAGAAGGGAAAATAATGGAACAGTTTAACGGTTTCACTTATCTGGGAGAGGGGGTTGAGAAGGGAAATCTGAATAAGGAGGTCTGAGAAATAATCAGAGGGACTGCAGCCAACTGGTGCTGAGTGTTGGGGTATTGTGTAACAGAAAAATGTCAAAGAAGCTGAAATGTAAGGTGCACAAAATGGTGTGATCAGTAATTCTGTATGGTACAAAAACCTAGGGAATGAAGGCAGAACAAGTAAGGAAGCTAGAAATGATGGATACGGGTGGTAGAATTTACTCTATGGGACTGATGAAAAAATGATAATATCAGAACAGAAGCCAGTTTAGCTTCATTTACTGACAACTGATTACAGTGGTTTGGGCATATGTGCCGGAAAGCAGAAGGCAATTTTGTGAAGAAAATTTGGGACTGGTAACAGCTGATACGACATTCCAACCCCAAGTAGAAAACTGGAAAAAAGGATCTGATGATGATGATGATGATGACTAATGAGAAGAGTGCTGTAATTTCTTTCACATAGGTTGGCAATATATGCAGCATTAATCTGAAACTGCAGGAAGCTTATTTCTCTTCTTGCAAGTGTAAACAAATGTCTTGATCTCATCAGGGTAGAGCATCCTAAGGGATAACTTTCAAGAAGAAAGGTGTTGGGTGTCTGAAGTCACATGGTATTTCCTCTACATGGATGGTGCATAAATGCCATGTTTTGATGTAGTATCCAAAAGGATATGATATTCCTCTTCTTCCCTTAGGGAAGGTGAATGAATGTCATGTTTCAGTAAGGAACGTAATACCAAAGAGATAAGCAATTCCTTCTTCAGAGAAGGTACATAAATGTCATGTTTTAATGAGCAATGTCATACAGGAGTTATATGATATTACTTCTTCAGAGAAGGTGTGAAAAAGCATTACTTTAATATGGAGTGCAGTGTAGAAGATTCATGAATTATGTTATCACTGCAAACATATATAACAGTAGTCAAAGTGACTGAGAGTTAGAAAGGGTGCCTTTGCTATCTTACCTAAATAGTGTAATTCTGTTAATCCTATAGAAAACCTCGCTATCACTCCCTGTTAACTTCTCTGTTATACCTGGAGGCAGTGGATGATAAATGGTCAGATTTCAGGGCCCTATAGATTGACTTAATGAAGCATCTAGTATCTTGGAGGTTATCTAGCTCTGTTCATCCTTGCTCCACTCAAAGCTCACTCCACTTCCCTAACCTACCCTAGTTCCCATCTACCCCTCCTACTCTACATTTAATATGCTAAAACATACCCTAAACCATTTCCAGCTAATCTCAGCATCTATCCAATATAACCACTTCATCCAATGGGTACTTTCCTTACCTCCTATACATCCCTCCTCTATGGCTACTTTCTGAAAGCAACAGGATTTATTCTGACTTATACTTTATAGCATTAAATTACATACTCCAGCTTGTAAATATTCTAATTTAAATGCAATATAAAATTACTCTGACCCAGGCTCTTTTTCTCTCTCTCTCTCTCTCTACTCACCATTCTAGCCCTTCTTTCCACCTATCATATTTCCCTATTACCTATAAATACCAAACCTACCAATCAGTACTCACTTAACGAACATACCCAGTCTCTTTCTGTCTCACCGGATCACATAGGCTCTACTAACCTTCTTAGACCACTTTAACAATAGATATATAAAACCAAAGCATCTGACCATATGAACATTGCTAAAAAAATAAAAATGTATTTCACTATACACTTACCCTTATAAAATATACATTCAAAAAATCAGTGGGGACATTCACCCAAACCCTGGTTCTACAGAACAGCAAATAACCCTAATAACAACTCAATACCTAATGCTTCAATACTTCTACTAACTTATCCTCCAAATCTAACCTCCTTTTTCTAAACAAGGAACTTAGAAGCATGTGCAGAAAAATCCAAGATGCACCTTGCTACATACTCCAATGTTATAATCATAGCCACAGAAATCTTGTTTAAAAAAGAGAGAGCTCCCAGGCCAAGGACAATCACAAAGCATTCTTCAACTATGTCCACAACCTCAAAGGCAATACAAAATTGTGTGCAGAGCTCATTGTAAATGGAGCCACCTATACCGAGCCAGAAGACAAAGCAAACCTCTAGACTGATAAATTCAACTCCAACTTTACTCATCTCTCCCCCTCAACCTTCCCTCAGGATATATCATCAAATATGACTCCCCCTACTATCACTAGGAAACAGGTCCTTAATGCTCTCTCTCTCTCTCTCTCTCTCTAAGGCCAAGAACACTGCATCAATGGGCCCAGATACTCTCCCAGGATGCCTTCTAAATAGCATGAAACATGACCTATCAGGACCTCTGGAATTACTATTTAACTGTAGCTTCCAAACAGGTTTCGTGCCTCATGAATGGAGAAAGGCAACAGTCATCCCTCAGCACAAAGATGGGCCATCTACAGACCCTGGAAGCTACTGACCCATAAGTATCACTAGCCTTATATGTAAAGCCATGGAAAGAATTATCATGGAGATGATCAACAGAGATATAGTAACCCTCCAAACACTGGGCCCAACCCAGTTTGGTTTCAAGGGCAGATCATACCTACTCAACCTGGTAGACTTCCTTGGGAAGGTCACCAAAGCAATGGATGAGGGCAAAATTGTTCACACTGCCTACCTTTACCTGGCCAAGGCATTTCACACAATACACCATGTTGGCATTTTTGACAAACTCAAGAGGTTAGGTACAAACCCATATGTCACCTGGTGGATAGCCAACTGGCTCACAGACAAGACTCAAGAAGTTAGAATTGGAGAGTCCACCTCTACAAAGAGGCCAGTCACAAGTGGAGTCCCTCAGGGATCAGTCCTTGGCATTTACTTCTCAGAAGTCAAGGCCAATCTCAGGGGGGTCTATATTATAACTGCAAAAGCCTGTTTAAGCAAACCGCGAATACACCGAATGCCCTAAACCACGAAATTCAAAATCTCGAACCGGCATAGTTGGCCAACCCCACCACTCACTACATACTACCCACCCAAACAAAATAAATAAACCACATACATACACTAACCAAAACCCTACTTCTAACCCTACACTAAACCTTACATACATTGCTATCTGTGCACTTACCTTAACCCGCACCCTAACCCTAAGGTCTGTAACTATCGCACACTTACCTTACAGAGCTATACCACAGAAGGGCCAACTATGCCAATTCGAGATTTTGAATTTCGTGGTTTAGAGCATTCGGCGTATTCGTGGTTTGCACAATATGTGTCAACGGTTACGCTTTCTCTTAAACGGGCTTTTGCGGTTATAATATAGACCCAATCTTAGTGGTCTTTAGCTGATTAAATTTGCAGATAATTGCAAATTAGGAGCTGTCATTGAATCTCACACTGACACACATGTTCTTCAGGAGGGGCAGACACAGACAAATAATTGGTGTCAGAGCCATGAACTAAAACTAAATGCCACGAAATGCATAATAGTATCCTTTGTGAGGTCCTCTATCCCTGGTAACTATCATATTGACAACACCCCCCTTAGAGATGACCCAGTAGTCAGAGACCTAGGGACACGCATTGATAGTAATCTAGTCTTTGACCATTATGTGTCTGTAGTGGTGAGGAAATCATTCTATATTGCACAACTTATATCAAAGGTATGGCATCTAAGTCCAAGGAAGTCATTGTTCCACCATATTTGGCATTCATCAGCGTGTCCAGGACTATTTGTAGACTTCTAGGGCCCAAGCCTTTCTGTGTTGGAGGGAAGCCTTCTAGCTTAATTTTGTTTCTTAGAACTAGACAGTTTTTTGTTTCAGCACTTGTTCAGAACTTATTCTAAGCACTAAATAAGCTACAAACTACTCCAGCACTCAACTTTCCTCACTGCCTAGAGGAACACAGTTTCTAGTACTTAACAAATAAGCACCTATCCAGGCATGTCTAAGGGTCAGCCCCCGGTGTTTTCTTCTGTCTACCTGATGAATCTGGGCATCTTGGGGCAATGCAGTAATTGTCTCATGTACACAGACAACCCTCTCCTCCTACCACCCAACACTACAACCTGTGAGAAATGCACTTATATAGCCAAACTGGAAGCAAAGCTCTCTTCACCCAAGACTGGACTAGACAGTCAAGAGGAGAAGGTAAACACTTGCACCACACTACACTCAGCACATAGTCAGTCAAAACCTACACCACCAAAGCACACACATAGAAACACAAAATACACACCTACATTCACGGAGGCTCTCAGTAAAAACCTGCCCAAGCAACAGGGACCTCCAAAGCTGAAACACAAGCAACCTCCACCCCCCC
This sequence comes from Protopterus annectens, assembly GCF_019279795.1. NCBI lineage: Eukaryota > Metazoa > Chordata > Ceratodontiformes > Protopteridae > Protopterus > Protopterus annectens. Next base: position 156,660,594 of record NC_056741.1, read on the forward strand.
AACACAACCCAAATGACACATGGCCCACAAACTCAGTGTACCACTCAACCACAGCCCATAAGGCATAACAACGTACCCAACACTCTAGTCATAGGTGACTCTATAGTCAGGCACACTGATGTTCCACTCACCAGGCTAAACAAGGAGAAAGTTACTGTCAGCTGCCTGTCAGGTGCCAGGATCTGCCACATAACGCATGCACTCAGGTCACTCCACAGCAAGTACAAATATGACTCTGTCATTGTCCATGTTGGTGTGAATGGCCTGAGACGTACCTCCTTGGACTACATGAAAAGGGACATGGAGGAGCTGTCTGATCTTGTAGCCCAGGCAGGTATGGCCCTAGCCCTGAGTAGCATCCTGCCATCACCCAGAATGATACCACAGTACAAGGACAAAATGATTGACTTTAACAATTGGCTAAGCTTCTGGTGTCATTCTAAGGGGATCCAGTATCTGTCTGCCTGGGATGACATGATCGACAAGCCATGATGCTTTGCCAGAGATGGCCTGCACCTGTCACCCCTGGGATTCTGGATACTGGCTAAGGCTCTAGCCACCCCTATAGTGCCTTTTTTAGGCAAGGTTCAAATGACAAATTCACCACCCTAACAGGTACAGGCAAGAAGAATCTGAGGGTATTGCTACTCAATGCTAGAAGTCTAAACCTCAAAATGCACTCTCTCGAGGCACTCCTTAAAATGGAGAACATCGACATCTGTGCAGTGACAGAGACCTGGTTCAAGGCTCTAGAGAGTACCCCTGCATTACCAGGCTATAATTCATACCACACCTTTCGGCCACCTAACCTAGACCGAAACACTAAAGGCGGAGGCATGTCCATATTCATTAAGGATATCCACACCTCCAGGCTAGTTGCTCAGCATAATGCATCCGAGATTATCCAAGTGCAACTAACTCTGGGCAACACCACAATCCAAATTGTAGCTTGCTACAGATCCCCCACCATGCCCCAGGATTCCCACTCCTCATTTCTTAATACACTGGAAAATATTAGGGTACAACCTAACACCCTAATAATGGGCAATTTCAACTATCCTACCATTAACTGGGAAAACTACTCATGTACCAACTCTTGTGTTCAACGTTTTCTGGAATTCATAAATTCCAATGCCATGGATCAACTTATCCACACCCCCACCAGGGGCAGCAGTATCCTAGACCTGGTTATTACCAACATGGGCAACCAGTGCTCCACACCAGAGGTCAATTCCTCATTGGTCAGATCCGACCATAAGCTAATCACCCTAGACATCCACATCCCTCCCCCACCCCCCATTAGGGAAACCACAGTAAAAAATTTCTCCAAAGCCAACTTCATGCTTCTTAAGAGAGAAATGGCAAACTTCACGACACACATGCTGACGGACAATAGAGGTATGACTGCTGAATCCTACACAAATGCACTTTATAAGCACTTACATGAGTGCATGGATCATGCAATCCCTAACAGAACCAAGATGCTATCCTCCAAAAAAAAGAAGCCAATCTGGTGGTCCCTTGCCATAAACAAACTCTACAACAGAAGAAAGAAACTGTTGCAAAAAAGAGTAAAATCCCATGATTGGAGAAACTCCCTGGTCAGCTTCAGTAAGAAGCTGAGATCCCTCATAAAATCCCCCAAAGCTAGTTATGAAAACAAAATCACCACTGACTCTAAAGACAACCACAAAGCATTCTATAGCTATGTCAAGAATCTCAATGGCAACACTCAGATCTGCTCTGAGTTACAGCACAATGGCACTAAATATACAGAACCAATGGATATTGCCAACATCCTGGCAGATAGGTTCAGTGCTAACTTTACCCCTCTGTCATCCCCTAAAGGGCCCATCTCAATACCAGAAGAATGCAAAGTTCCTATAATCACGGCTGCACAGGTAAAAAACACACTATCCAAAGCCAAGAACACAGCATCCATGGGACCTGATGACATCCCAGGCTGTATTCTACATGAACTACAGAACGAACTGGCACCCCACCTAAGTACCATGTTCAATCATAGCCTCACCTCAGGCTATGTGCCCAGTGAATGGTGCACAGCGACAGTTATCCCACTCCACAAAGGGGGAGCCGCCACAGACCCCGGAAACTACCACCCCATTAGCCTAACGAGCCTGGTCTGCAAGGCTATGGAGCGTATCATCATGGAACTTATAAACAATGACATTGGTAATCTCCAAACTCAGGACCCCACCCAGTTCAGGTTTGTAAAAGGCAGATCATGTCTCCTAAACCTGATAGACTTCTTTGAAGCAGTCACCAAAGCCATAGATGAGGGTAAGGTGGTTCACACAGCCTATCTAGATCTCACCAAGGCTTTTGACACCATCCCCCACTCTAGAATTATAGATAAACTCACTAAACTAGGTATAAATCCCTATGTCACAAGATGGGTTGCCAACTGGCTCACTGACAGAACCCACACTGTGAAAGTAGCAGACTCCAAATCCATTTTCAGACCAGTGACAAGTGGAGTACCACAGGGTTCAGTTCTGGGTCCTCTCCTGTTTGGTATCTACTTCTCTGAAGTACAGGCCAACACAGAAGGTCTTTGGCTAATGAAGTTCACAGATGACTGCAAACTAGGAGCCATAATCAAAACTCCAAAAGATGTGGACATCCTACAAAAGGGCCTTGCTGAGACAGATGCCTGGTGTCAAAGCCATGGCCTCAAGCTCAATGCCAAAAAGTGCATTGTCATTCCTTTTGGTAAAAACTCAGTACCCATGAACTACCACATAGGTGGTAGTCTACTTAACACCGAAAGTGTGATAAGAGACCTTGGGACACAGGTGGACAGTAGTCTCTCCTTTGATAATCACATCGCCACAGTAGTCAGGAAATCCTTCTATGTGGCACACCTCATCACAAAAGGTTTCTCATCCAGAAAAAAAGAGGTCATTGTTCCCCTCTACTCGTCACTCATTAGACCCATTATAGAGTACAATGCCCCTTTTGGTATGTACCTCACAAGACATCTACAACAACTGGAAAGGACACAGAAATACCTCACAAAGAGGATAACTGGCCTCAAAGAGATGCCCTATGCAGACCGTCTCAAAAACTGCAGCTTTACTCCATTGCATATCGCCTACTCAGAGGCGATATCTGGCTAACACACAAAGCTATGTCAAACCCAGAGCTTTTAGACATGCTCCACTTAAAGAAATCCCAATCCTTACAAGCTACACGCTCTAGGGACCTAAACCTCATCACCACAATAAACAAAACATGCTGGAGGGATAGATTCCTGTCCCAGAGACGTCCCACACTCTGGAGCAAACTACCTATCTATATCAAACAAAGCTCCTCATTAGCACTGTTCAAGAAAATTCCTGATGATTGGATGGGAGATAGGAAATTCACCCCGGGGATCACTTCTGTGGCTCTGCTCGACAGTGGCACAGGAAAATAATTTTCTTGGGTGGCGAAAGCCAGGGTACCTTTGACTAGGCTTATATAGGCCCTAGGGCCAATAGCCTAGTACCTACCTATGAACCTATGAACCTATCATTGAATACAATGCCCCCTTTGGTATGTACCTAACCAGGCATATCCAACAACTGGAACATCCGCAGAGGTTCCGAGGTTCCTCACTAAAAGAATACAGGGCATAAGTAATGTCCTATGCAGACTGCCTCAAGGCTCTATCCCTGTATTCTGTCTCCTACAGGCTTTTGAGGGGAGATCTATGCCTGGCATGCAGGACATTGTCAGACCCCACTCTGATGGACCTCCTTCATATCCACAAAACAAAGAGCACCAGAATTACCTATTCTAAGGACTTAAACCTTGACTGTGATATAAACAGGTCCTGCTGGAGAGATAGGTATGCAACCCAGAGACTACTGTGTCTATGGAACAGGCTCGCCATTTATGTGAAGCAGAGTTCCTCCCTAAACCAATTCAAGTGCAACTTGGGCAATTTGATGGAAAACCATAAATTAATCTCTGGTTTGGCACCTATATTTCTAATGGCCACAGGTAACCTGTAAATGGTTCATCTCCCAAACCTCTGCTTATGCTTATCAAGGGTATCAGAACTTGTCAGAGATTTGGGATGCATGGCTAGGCTTAAAAAGGCCATTGTGGTAAACACCTATGACCCTATGAACTTATAAAGAAATCACTCCATCTGGTTTCATATAAGCAGGCTTGATAGGAAAAATAAATGGGTAGATAGTATTGCAATCATTTATAAAAAAAAAATCCTTAAATATAATATTACTGTCACAAGAGATACCAATATTTAACAGTGAAGAACTCATTATATTTGTATTCAAAACCAAGATAGAAAAAAGCTCAGTATCTTATATATATATATATATATATATATATATATATATATATATATATATATATCTATATATATATATATATATATATATATATATATATATATATATATATATATATACATATATGGTTTACTATCGTTATTTTGAATGGCAAAACATTTGCCATTCGAAATAACAAAAAGTTAAACTGAAACATTTCGAGCGTACACAATGTCACCCCAAATAATTGACACATTTGAGTCAACATTGTCGCCGAAAATTTGATGTGATAGCCGTATAGGAGCTGATGTAAATGAAATTCCTATAAGACATATCACATTTTTGCAGGGGGCTAAGCCTCCCCGCAACTCCCGCTGTGAGGGGCTGTGCTCCCTACAACCCCTGCTACTAATTTATTCCAACTCCGAGATCGCACTACAGTGGGGATATGGACGAATTTCATATACCCACTGTACCATGATCTCATACATATAGTCAAACTCACTTTTCATTTTGAGAACGACATTCTGATTTTCAGCAGAATAACTACTGACAGCATGTCGTTCGCAAAAATGACAGTAAACCTATATATATATATATATAATATATATATATATATATATATATATATATATATATATATATATGGTTTACTATCAAAATTTCGAACCGCACTCCATCGACTGTACTATCGTCGAACACGGAAGTTCGAAAACGGGAATGTCGAAGTCAAAAAAACAATCTAGGAATGGGTTTTAACATGGGTTGAGGTAGGTGTTCAGTATTATTCAACTACAAACATCTCCCCTACCTCACCCATGTTAAAACCCATTCCTAGATTGTTTTTGACTGACATTCTGCTGAACTTCCGTGTTCAACGATAGTACAGTCGATGGAGTGCGGTTCGAAATTTTGATAGTAAACCTATATATATATATATATATATATATATATATATATATATATATATGTTTTTTTTTTTTCACCAGGCAATAACATTAACACACTGATGAATTTTTTTTTTTAAATAAGGTCCATACTGTCATACATTAAATCAGGATACTTAAACACAGACTGGTAGTTTATTTTATTTATTTATTTGTCCTTTTTTAATCGAGAAAGTCTGAATGAGCAAATGGCCCATTTTCAAAGGAGGCCCAGGGAGAAAAGCTCCACTACAGATAAAACACAAATAGACTGAAAAACATTTGCATAATATTACTAGAATAAATTGCAATCAAAAATACAAATATAAACTCTTCTCTGCCTGCTCCATTCACCCTCACTACACTTGGGCTCACTCTGCTCTGCTACCCTACTCTCATTCTCACATATCTGTAGAGATTCATGGGATTTTTTAAGCAACGTATCTAAGTTTGCTTATGATGGTGAATTGATATTTTTGTACTATTGATGTTGTGAATTTGTTTAATGTAATTCCCTATGATGTGGGTCTTGAGTGGTTTCATGATTTTTTTGGTTGATTTTGGGTGTTTTTTGTAATAATGAAATCAATATTCTGGATTTATTAATGGAACTTGTGTTGAAAAATAAATTTGTCTTTATTGATGGACATTACTTCCTTACAAAGGAAGGGTGTTACAAGGGGGGCAGCGTATGCCCCCATTTTTGCCAACGTTATTATGCTTCAATGTGAGAGGAAATTTATTCTTAACCGTTTTGGGTCATCTTCCCCCTTGAAGTTTTATATGCATTTTTGGATGATATTATCTTTTTTTGAAGGATTCTGAGGTTAAACTACAGCAGTTCATTGATTATTTGAACCAGACCACTTCCTTTCTTCATTGACTTCTAATTGGAGTAGAACTGCCTATCTTATTTGGATGTCCATTTGTCTAAGGATGCTGCCAATAGGAGATTTGTTAATAATATTTACAGAAAGCCCACTTACTCCAATTGTTTCTTACATTATGCCAGTTGTCACCCTATGTATAAAAAAAAAGGGTATTGTTAAGGCCCAGTTTGGCTGTCTCACTAGAATTACCTCTGACGATGAGACTTTTGTTAGTGAAGTTAGTATTCTTATGGACATGTTTTCATCTAGAGGTTACCCTAAAAAATTGCTTTAAGCAGTGTTTTTGGAAATCAGACAGAAAAGGGCAAGTGGTACCTGTCCCCCTTTATTGTATGTTACAAGTGACAATTTAACTACGGTTGTGGGCACTACTATGAAAAGTGAATATCCATTGCCTTTTTTTTACCACTTATACTCCTGAGTGTGGGCAAATCTATAAGATTTTGTGTATGAATAGGCATATTTTTTCTTGTTACAATGAATTCAAGGAAATTTATAAAAATGGTGTTATGATGGTATACAAGAGAGGGAGGTCTTTTAAGGAGATCTTAGAAGCATCTAGTAGATGCTGCATCCCCTTTACATTCAGAAGGATGGCTACGCAAAGGTGTGGCATTTGTAATTATTGTAAATATCTTACTGAACTGGACAAGATTTTTGTGAATGGGATTTGTATTAAAATACATTTCCATTGTAATTGCAACACTAATGGCATTGTTCATTTTGCTCTTTGTAGATTTTGTAATTGTTTTTATGTAGGAAAGACTCAAAGAAAATTCAGATAATGTATTTACGAACATATTTTGGATTACAGGAAAAACAACAATCATAATGCGTTATCAAGAAATGTCTCTGAAAACCCTACACATGAGTTTGGGTTTATAGGGATTGACAATGTGGTCAGGGATATTAGGGGTGGCCCTTGGTTTGACTTAATAGAACTTAAAGAACTCAAGTGGCAAATTAGATTTTCCTGGCTTGAACAACAGTGTATCTATTGCTAGTGTCCTTAAACTATGTTCTTATATAATGTAAATGGTTACATATAGGCATATTGCATTATTTTATATTGGCATGTATGTATATATGTATATGTATTAGTATTTAAATATTTGTTTTTAACAACTAATTTTATTTAGTCATGTCTTTTTAACTTCATATTAACAGTCTTTTTAGTCACATGACTACTGGGAGGAGTATTTGAATGTTGGAAGGTATTGTGTTTAATTGTTTCTGATGAAGTCTCTGTATATTATCTGACGAAAGCGCTAAAATATTTTCATTAAACTTGGTTTGTCTTGTTACTGGTGCAGCTTGGCTCTTTTCATTTTTGTTGTATGGTTTGTGAACATGTCTACTTTCATTCCCATCCACCCCTGCATCACCTAGACTTGTACAAAGACTAACCACTCCGCTAACTTCCCCAATCAATAATCACCCTCCTTCCACCAGCAAACCTCAATTAACCAATAAACTATTTGTAACACTCACCCTCCCCTCACACAACTTAATTGCAATTGTCCTTAATCACTCTACTCCCACCACACTCCATCAACACTCCTCTGTCCCTATATCTTCTTTATCACACCATCCAGCTAACCTAACATTTAAAAAAAGAATACACACCATGCTCTTTCTCCTGCCCACACCCTATACCCTACTGCTATCTCCATACTATCTAACATTCTACACCCACCTACAGATACAACATGTCCATAGCCCCACACTATATTATACTAATAGTGTCCACTCCTCACTCTCCTACCTTGCCAACTCCACCCACCTCTCAATCCCACACCTCTTGCATACTTCCACTTCAAACATGTAGATGTTAGCCATACTACTAACCACTTCAGCAAACACCTTCACATACTCTCCAAACGGTCACACAAACATGCATGTATATTATCACAGATTCTCCGTAGTGGTGATATACACATAATCCCAGGCCACATACTGCACAACATACCATCATGCCTACCATTCCACCCCTTCCTCACATTAAAACTTCAGACCTTTTCAATCTTAACATGAACCTTAGAAGCCTAGTTAACAAAATCACAGACTTTCATGCAGTCATTGTACAATACTCACCAGACAGTCTTATAGCAACAGAAACTTGGCTAAAACCCCATATAAGAGACCCAGACACACTCCCATAAGGTTATTGCGTACACAGTTTAGACATGATCAGGAAGAAAGGAGGCGAGGCTGCAATCTTCTACAAAGATAACCTAAGCATAGACTACCTACCCATCAAATACCCTTATGATAACAACTTTGAAGTCCTAGTAACATGGCTCAGAATCAACCCAAAGAAAAATATTACCATAATAGCCACTTACATACCTCCTAACAACACACTCACTGCCATTGAAGAGCTCATAGCCTGGAGAGCTTCAGCCAACACCCATGAAACCATTATCACAGGCGACTTCAACTGAGACTGGAACACTTGCATGGGGACAACCCCTCCACATTCATAAATCTACATGGTTTCACACAAACAATCCAGTCTCCCACTCGAATAGATAAACATAGCAAAGGGAATCTATCTCAGACTGGTCACTTATTAACAGTACCCCCCACAACTATCTCTCTGGATGCCTTCCAAATAATTTAAGTGACCATAGACCTACCTTCTCAATCCATCATCAGCTCAACCCACCCAAAACCATAGTTTACAAAGTCGTACAAAATACCAAAAACTTCTCCAATGAAGCATTCTTAGACACTCTCAGTAAATGTAACTGGACACCACTCCCTCATCTTCAACTCGAACAGCCCATAACATAATTCAATGACACATTTCTAGCTATTCTAAATAGCTTAGCACCAAATTGTACATGTCATGTTGAAAAATAAGACATTGCCCTGGATATCAAAAGAAACCATTACATTTCAAAAACAAAGGGACAAAACCTGGCTTCAATACCAGAAAACAAAAGACAATAAAACTTTGTTAGCATACCAGCTTGGTGATGGACAGGTTGACAGATGAGATCAGACAAGAGTTCCCATGGACTATGATGTTTGCTGATGACATCGTGATCTGTAGTGAGAGTAGGGAACAGGTGGAGGAGTCCCTGGAGAGATGGAGATATGCTCTAAAGAGAAGAGGAATGAAGGTCAGCAGGACTAAGACAGAATATATGTGTGTGAATGAGAGGGAGGATAGAGGAATGGTGAGGATGCAAGGAGTAGAGGTGGTGAAGGTGGATGAGTTTAAATACTTGGGGTCAATAGTTCAGAGTAACAGTGAGTGTGGAAGAGAGGTGAAGAAGAGAGTACAGGCAGGATGGAGTGGATGCAGAAGAGTGTCAGGAGTGATTTGTGACAGACGAGTACCTGTAAGAGTGAAAGGGAAGGTCTACAAGAGGGTAGTGAGACCAGCTATGTTATATGGGTTGGAGACAGTGGCATTGACAAAAAGTCAGGAGTTTGAGCTGGATGTGGCATAGTTAAAGATGTTAAGATTTGCACTGGGTGTGAAGAGGGTGGACAGGATTAGGAATAAATATATTAGAGGGTCAGCCCAGGTTGGAAGGTTTGGAGACAAAGCCAGAGAGGCAAGATTACATTGGTTTGGACATGTGCTGAGGAGGGATGCTGAGTATATTGGGAAAAAGATGCTAAGGATGAAGCTACCAGGTAACAGGAAACCTAACCTAAGATAAGGTTTATGGATGTGGTGAGAGAGGACATGCAGATGGTTGGTGTGACAGAGCAAGATGCAGAGTACAGGAAGAAATGGAAACAGGTGATCTGCTGTGGCGACCCCTAACAGGAACAGCCGAAAGAAGATGAGCATACCAGCAGCTCCACAATCAAAAAAAAAAAAAAAACAACTCAAACTAGACAAAAAACATATTATACATCTATGCAAAATAAATATGAAAACAATCCAAAAAAGATCTGGCAGGCAATTAACTCGCTCCTCTACCCAGGTAAAACCATAACCCCAGAACCAACAACCAATAACCAAGCATGAGTATTGCCTCACAAATATATATATATATATATATATATATATATATATATATATATATATATGTAAAGGAAATCTCATTTGTTCATAACTATTATTTAATATGCACACAGTACTAATTTTGTTTTTCTCACAGTGATATTTACTGAAATGCTTGTGTTTTTCTTTTTGAACCTGTGTCTGGTAGAAAACTGTATTGAATGCTTCTTTGTATAGACATACTAGTTGATGCGTATTGCCCGTCTTACTGTACGTGTACTATTGTACTATCTAATTATTGTATTTTGCTTATATTTCTGTGGAGCTTTTCTCCCCGGGCCGCTGCTGAAAATGGGTTTCTGGTCCAGTCAGACTTTCCCGCTAAACAAATGTAAATAAATAAATAAATAAATAAATAAATAAATGCAAGCAGCAAGACACTTTCGGAAATACCCTACGTAAAGTAAATTAATACCTAACAACTCAAAATATCGACTACATTTCTAATAATATATGGGGGTGAGGAAATAGTAGAATATTCTGCTGTCAGAATAGATAGAGGAGTAGAATGTGATGAGGAGGAGTAAGGTGAAGGAGAGACGATGAAGGACATGGAGGAAGAGTTTGTTATTAGAGAGATGAGAATGTTACAGATGGATATGAGAGAGGAAAGTAAATAGTAGTATGTGTTGGCAGAAGAGGTAAAAGAGCAAACATTACTAGTCTGGTATCATAAAACTGAGAGCTTCTTTTGATGTTAGCCCATCACTACCTGCTAAGATATGGAGGTGTTAGTGAATTCAAAGTGGGAAAGGCAAAGTTATAGTGAATGAGTTGGCATGCGCCTGTTCTGAGGGTTGTGTAGGCTGTGTGTCAGATAGATATTTTTAGATCGGTCTTGAAACTGGAAAGGTTTTAAGGGATGAGGGGAATGAGTTCCAGGAGTGGGCTACATAGCTGGAATAGAGAGAAGTTCCTGCCGTCAGGTGTGTAGTATGCAGATAGAGAGGAGCATTTTGTTTCCAGATCAAAGTAGCCTAGTGGGGGTGTGTGCGCTTTAAGTTTAGTAGGACTTTGTTTTGTTCTGGTCTGTATATTAATTTGTGGACTAGGAGTAGTCGGGTGTAAGTGAGTTGCTTGGGTAATTCAAGCCATTCAAGCTTATCAATAGTAACACCCCAAAGTAATGATAGCTGGATTCCTACCAGACAGTATAAGTGATTATCTGCCAGCTTATGCAGTTAAATGTTACAAAATCCCAAGACAAACAAATCATCTACGACCAAGTTCACAACTCAACCGATTTCAACAAAGATACCTTTATCAAAACTTTATCACAGTATAACTGAATCATACTAAAATCCCAGCCTTCAGATACTGTAGTCTCACACTTTATTGATCTTTTCCTAGAAATTATTAATAATCTAGTTCCAGTCTGTAACCAAGGGTCAAATCTAACCCCACATCATGACTAACAAAAGAAACAAAGAAACTACTGTTACAAAGAGATAAAGCCTGGAAAGAATGGCATAAATATAAAACACAAAACACATTTTAGCTACTGTATTTAGATGCCTCAAAAACTTTAAAAATATCACATCAAAAAGATAAACAAACTTATAAAACAACCTCTAACATAAACAACAAATTAACCGAAAACTTTTCTGGACATCACAAAACACATTACTACACCCTGGCCAAACCCCCACTCCCTCCCCCACAGCTACACACATTACTGATTTAATCTCTGCTCAGTTTAACTCTTATTTCATATCAGCTATACTGTATTGAATAAACAATGATGCCATTGCTCCCCCTCGCAGTATCTTCATCGTGTCTTAACTGTCCCCATTCACTAGTTTTTCTTTCATTTGCACTTTACGTTTCAATGCGTCAAGACTCAGCAATGTCTCAGCAGTTACAGAGACCTCCAAAGGGAACAGAGATCTGAGCTGCAGGGATGGCATATGTTGAATTTAAAAGTAAAGTCTGTCCTGGCAGCAGATATAAATGTCTGGGCAGTGTTAACAGCATATGCTGTCTACAGCAATGATCCATCCTTTAAAAAGTTAACAGACAAAATGCTGCATCTGGGAGCAGGCCAGATACAGAAGTTCTTGGACAGTATTAGGAGCATATACTGCTCATAACAATCACTGATTTTCATGGCTGGCCATAGGTCAACTGACACCCTAGGCAAAGGGTTCCATGGTGTCCCCCCTCACTGTCCACTACCCACTTCCACGCACATCACCTGGTGCCCCTCCTCCCATCCTGACCTACCCACTCCATCCAGATTGCTTTTTTCTTCCTTTTCTTACAATTTTTGTCTTTTAATCTTCAATTATTTTTTCCTGCAGGTATTTATTCATTCATTCAACATTTTGTTTAAGCAAGATTGCACTCGGATAACTGTGGAGGAAACAATTGCATTACACTGGGTGTCAGAAGCCAAGGGGGTTCTAGATGCTTTGAGGTAAATTTTAGAGTTGCTTTTAAATAATCTTTTCATCCAAATACAGTCTGAACTAAAACTATGATCAAAGAAAGAAATTCATTCTCACTCTTTAACCTTTTTTTTCCTGAATCCTTTCAGCACACCCAAACAGAACCAAGATTACGCTCTAATAACTGCAGTAAAAATATGCGTATTAATTCAGGGGTCTGAGGGCTGCAAGGCCCCCAGAAGCCATGAGAGTTCTAGATGCTCTGAAGTACATCCAACGATGGCATGAATTCAAACCATGATTAAGGAGTGAAATTCAGTCATACTCTTTAACCTTGCTTTTTCCTGCATCCTTTCAGCACACCTTAACTGGCCCATACTCTTTCTCCTTCCGATTGTTGACAGGTAATCTATGCCTGATATACAAGGCATATTGGATACCACTCTGATGGACCTTTTGCATATCCTCAAAACAAATAGCATCAGCTACCCAATCCAGAGACTTAAACCCTGTCTGTAGCATAAATAGAACTTGATGGAGGGACAGGTATGTGTTTCATAGAACACCCTTTCTCTAGAACGGGCTTCCCATCCAGGTGAAACAAAGCTCTTCCCTAACTATATTCAAGCATAAACTGGACCAGTGGATGGCAATTTGGAAAATCACCCCCAGTCTGGCACCTATGTTTGTAATGAACAGAAGCAGCTTGTAAATGCTTGACTAATCATGCACTAACTTATATATAAGCATTAGAATATACCTTTAAAGATAACCTCTAGGGCACTAAAAAAAACTTGCTAGATACATTTGGGAAACTTGTCTAGGCTTGTATGGGCACTTGTGGTCATTAGCCAAGTATATACGGGTCTATATTACGTGGTCGAATGCTTAGGTGAGCGAGCACCTAAACATTGACCACATAACATCAAAGGCAAAAAACAGCAAATGGCCAAATTAATGCATGGAAAGATTTCCCTTGGCTGTTTGCTGTGTTTTGCCATTTTCTCCACTATAGAGCGATCTCGGAGTTGGTATATTTAGTTGGGGGTGTGTGGGAAGTACAGCCCCCTCATGCCAGGGGGGTGGGGGGCAAAGACCCCTACTTAGTTTGGCTGTAAACTTTTTTTTTGATGGCTGTCACAGTTCCGTTTCCCAGTGGCATTTGCTGTTGTGGGGTTCGATATTATGTGGTCGAATTTTAGGTGTTTGCTCACCTAAGCATTCAGTCACGTAATATAGACCCATATATACCTATGAATCTAACACTAACACTGTCATAACTAAATTAAGTTGGGATCTGTAGGCTACTATGTACCCAGAAGCCATTGAGTTATAGTTGCTCTTAGGTATATTTTAGAGCTCTTTTCAAACCTTTTGATCCAATGATGGTATGAAAAAAAAATCACGCATAAGGAAAATATATTAAAGCTTACTTTTTTATTTCAAGGAAGAAATACTTTGTAGCCAAGGTTTAATGGTCAAAGTGTACCAAACAGCAGTTTGCAATAAACTGAGAAGAAAAATGCTTATTAGGATACATAAATCATGTCTGGGAATCCTTCCCCCTTCAAAATAGGCAGTCATTTTCTGTGTATCCCCTGCTATTGCCATAGATTTCAAGCTGCTGCTGACATATGTATATACAGCGTGTCTCCTCATAACATATTTCTTGTCAGACATATATGAGCAACATGCTTCTTTACTATCTCCCCAAAGATAGGCAGCTGTATATTCATCAGATGTTTGTGGGGAAATAAAAAAAAAACGATGAAAGTAATGTTCCCCGTTTGTTAATTCTAGACAGTACAGTGCTCCTACACAAACTATAGTGAGCCTTTGTGCTGCCCTCTGAAGTTTGCGAGGAAGGATAAAGAAATAATGACCACAGTTTTCTCAGTCTAATACAAAATATAGTGACATGTGATGTTTGAAACGAGAAAATAAAAGCAATAATATTGTCCTCACCCCCACCCCATACAAGTATAGCAACCTTCTGTGTGAACCTATGTGCAGGGCTGCTTTTAGTCTAGGTGCAGTTCAAAGCTGGGATAACTGCAAAGCCCATGTCAAAATCTGCTTACACAGCCTTAGTGTGTGTGGGGTACAAGCCCCCAGAAGCTCTTGAAGGTCTGGTTATTCTGTGATGCATTTTATCCCTTATTATTTTGAGTGACAGCTGTTAAACTGAATAAGTGGTAAGTTACTTTCATCAAGATAACTCCGCCAAGCAGCTATAAGCACTGTTATGTGCAATTCTGACATCTGATTTTGATAACACAGGTCAGTTGTGCAATATATTTCACCTTGTTCCAATTAAACAGTTTCTACATATTGAAATAGTATGCATTGCTTCACATAAATCACATTAGCCCTGCAAAGAAACACTAATAAGCAAACAGCAGCAGGCCGCTCACCATTTCCTCCACAGACAGCGTCAGCAATTGTACCTGCTTTGTGTACGTCAAGTGTTCAGCTAAGTAGTCCAGTTTACTCCTGACAAATGCACACTAGTCCTGTTCAGCAAGATAGTGACTATTTAAACTGATCAAATGACAAGAGGGTCTATTACTTTCATCCAGCCAACCTCAAACCCAACAAAGCAGTTATAGCCACAACATCTAATGGCTATGTCATTTTATTTCATCTCTACCTAAACAAGTTGACACTGATTAAAGTACTCCAAGTTGCTGCACCAAATCACATGGCAGGAAGTATTGTTAAAAATATCTGGTTGATCACTGGCAGTGCCACTATAAAAAATAAAATAAAATGTATCCCACAATCTTTTTCTTCAGTCTCATGATCTCACCAGTTCTGTCATCTCAGCTATTCAGAATTCTTAGAATGTCTATGATTTTTTACCTCCTTGCCTCGTAAAACTTTAATTTTTCTGGTAAGTTGCTGAACATTACAGTCAACCAGTAAAGCCAGGCATTAGATATTCACAGTTCGTATTGTTTAAAAAGTACATATCGTCAAGCATGGCTTCACGTCTATATTTGAATGTTATTACAGCTCTGCTACTTGGCATTGCAATGATCAAAACCAATGTGACATAGCCTGACTTGAATGGTCAGCTGAAGTAGATCACCTCACCTCCGGGGTAGGCATCATGCTGCAGATGCATTTTGTTCTAACAGGGCACATTATTACTTATTTTTTTTTTTTAGAGTAAAGAAATTATATATTCATTTGCTCTTAAAAATAAATAAATACATTTGGAAGGAGAGTCTTAACAAGCACAGCACCCTAGACAGCTGACTAGTTGGCCTATGTGTAAGGCTGGCTGAACTGATTTTCAGACACTGACTGGATACAAACTAATGTTTGCAGCAGCATTAGACTAGAGGAAGGACCATCCTATGGTAAGGTGGGGGCCTGATAGTAGCAGAGCAAAAGATTCTACAGTGAGGAAACAAAATATTTGGTTAGTGTGAAAGGAGACAAATGTTGTAACATCCATATGGTACTGGGGATTGTGTTTTAAAACCACAAAAGCCTCATGGTATAAATAAGATATTTGTGAGATAATACATGGAAGATCATGTTTGATTATCTCTTATCCTAATGTAATCTGTGATTACTGTTGAAAGGGCAAACCGTACAGTCGTATATAGTTGTTTGTTATTATTGTTCACCTTTGTATATAGTTCTGTTGACTTTATTGCTAAAACTTCAATAAAAAGATTTCAAAAAAGACCACAAAGGCCTCGCAGTAATTCTTCAAAGACTGATGTCAGTGAGAAGCCAACATATTTGCTTTCTGTGAATGGGACAAAGGTTCTAGATTATAGTGTAACAGAATGCAGTATTGTGAATTTTATTATATTTTTATTATATCATTTTACTGATATATGTATGTGTTAACTTGATACAACCACTAGACACAAAGACTTCTAGTCAAGAGCATTTTGGGAGCCCTGTCTGAATAAGAATACTACTTAGTGTCTCACAGTAAGCAAATGGAGGCACAAGAAACCATACAGAGTATTATATGATGAAACTCATTACCAGCTCATGCGTTCTATTCTGAGAGCCAGTTCTGAGCTTCTTTTTTTCCGCCTTTTTTCCAGAGTGATGTAACCATAGAGTTGATTTTATACTACTATACTTCACATCACGTAAAACCTAGTTGACTAACTTTCATTTCACCTAGACCAAATCACCTAATTTTCAAAATACTGAAAACTCATTTGACTGAATCTCATTTCACTGAATTATAAACCATAGACATGATGTGGGTTTCCATTCACCTGTGACTTGTTTGTGATAAAAAGAATTTCTGTAACTTACAGTGCTGAATGTCAGAATACTGATAGTCATGTAGAAAGTAGTGTTGCTGTATTTTTAAATGTGGGTATGTCTACATTTTTATGGGGAGTATCTAAAGTAATATGACAGATGTTTTGCGCATTCTCAGCAGTAGTGGGAGCGTGTAGAGTACTATAAGGCAAGTAAAAGGTATATGCCCTTTTCCTCACTGTAGTGCGATCCTGGAGTTGGTATATATAGTTGAGGTGGGGGCAGAGCCCCCAAATTTACGCCCCCCACTTAGTTTGGTTTTATATTATCTGGTTTCTGTTAAAGTAGTTTTTAAGTTCTGGGATGAGATAGTTATTGGTGTTGTGAGTATGTTTGTCATTGTTTTAACGTTTAGTCTTTTGAAATTTACCATTGTAAGCTTTCGGGTGAAATGAGATTCAGTCAAATGAGTCTTCAGTATTTTGATAAATTAGGTGATTTGGTCTCAGTGAAATGCAAGTCAGGCAAATGGGTTTTAGGTGATGTGAAGTAGACCCATATATATACATATATATATATATATATATATATATATATATATATATATATATATATATTGTGGTCTCATTTTTTATATCACAAAAACCTGGCATTTTAACAGGGGTATGTACACTTTTTATAACCACTGTGTGTGTGTCTGTGTGTGTGTGTGTGTGTGTGTGTGTGTGTGTGTGTGTGTGTGTGTGTGTGTGTGTGTGTGTGTGTGTGTGTGTGTATGTGTGTATATATATATATATATATATATATATATATATATAGTTATTTATTTATTTTAGGGGATATGGCGATGCAGGAGGCTTGCTCCCCTTCAAAAAATATATTTTTGTGTTGTTTAGAAGTATTGACTCTCCAGGTTTTACATTCATCTTTGGAAAAACAGTGAGTCAAATGAGAGTTCTTGAATAACTTGTAGGCAAAACCAGTCACACATCTACTCACAAAAAAAAAAAAAAAGTGTTTATTATAGGGTTAGGGGGACAGTTTGTGTGTAAACACAGCTAATCATTACTGTTACCTGATCTTATGCAAATAAATGTCAGTCTAGCTTATCGTGGCAGTATGTGAATGTGTGTGTGTGTGTGTGTGTGTGTGTGTGTGTGTGTGGGTGTGTGTGTGTGTGTGCATGTATAATAAGACATAATATATTTCTGTGGCTAGAATTGTTTTCAATTAATATAGTCTAGCCTAAGATGTGCGGCCGGACAGAAAATGGTTATTCTAGGAAGGTGGAGGTAGTCTGTAACAGCAAGGGGCTGCTAGATTTACTTTATAAGTGCTGAACAATAATAGATTTTGCCTATCAAAGGTGATATCTCTGCATCTGTGTTGGTGGGAGGAGTCTGATTGTGATAAAATAACCATTGTTCTTTATAGTCAGTTAATACGTGACATAATAGATTTTGCACCCTTTCAGAAGGGGCATATTTTGTAGAACATCTACAGACAAAGCCGGTGTTTCTTCATACTTTGACAATGTTTTCATATTATAGTTTTACAGCAGACTTAATGCACGTATTATTAGATTTTGTTCACAGCAAACATACACTTTTTCATTTTTTCTCAAGTAGCAAATACATAATAATCACAGTCACAAACATATTGTGCTTTTATGACATCAAAAATAAAATCAGCACTCATTTGTCCCTAACAGTGAAGTCTTAAAATATTTGAAATATTCATACAGGAAACATAATTCCATTATTGAGAATTATGAATTGGTATATAAGTGCAGCTATTCCATTACTTTTGCATCAAACAACACGACCTAAGTTGTTTAACTGAATATCCGCATATGTTCGGGTTGATTTAATGAAGCTTACATGGTGTTTTCTACAGTGTCTGCAACATGACATGATGCACACATGGCCGTGGGAAAACTGAAATTCAGTAAGCATCCTGTAGAGGTGTGCATTCCGTGGACACCAGTTAAACATTATGGTATGCTAATCAGCAGCATAAGCAGTCGAATGACATGCAAATGAACCAGGGAAAACAGTGGAGTGATTTAACACAGTAGGAAGCAACCATGTAGGCTCCATGCTGGTGGTCTGTCTGTATTCAAAAACTTTTCGAATACAGCCAAGGAACCTGTCAACTTCTTACTGCTAAAAATCTTGGACAAAGCCTGACAAAATGGGTGGTAAAAGGCACAAAAATAGGGACAAATTTTAAATATTGCTCATATAAACTTAAAAAGTTACCATAAAGGGTATTTGTTAACATGCTTTTTCTGAAAGATTTGAAGTCTGAAACTCAAATGTATGTCATTATTTAGTGACTTCATTCCTCAGATCATCCCAGTGATTTGCCAGAAAATCACAAATTTTATGAAGAACAGTCCTAAAATATGAGGCAAAAATCTGTCTCGACAGTTGAGAGGTATGCACAGGACTGCAGTACAGGGCATACCTCTCAACCTGTTAGAGCAAGAAATCTGGAGAAATTTATTAATAATGGGGTGAGAAAAGAGCCAGAAATAGGGACACTTAAAATATCGCTCTTACAAACTTAGAAAATGGCTAGAGCACCAGGTTTGCAGGATGCAGCTTTGTTGCCATGCCCCTAACTAAAAGTACACATTGTAACTCATGCAGACTTCTCAACATCATAGGGAAAGACATCTAGACAAAGCCATAAATAATGCGGGAAAAGGGCCAGAAATAAGGACACTTTTTAAACATTGCTGTTACACTTACAAACATAGAAAATTGATAGAACAAGAGGTTTGCAGCAGTAGCAGTTGACAGCTTTACATACTGCTCAACCTCTTACATGATACATCTCAGCCTCTTACCACAAGAAATCTGGACACATTTTAAATATTGTTCTTATTAATTTAGAATGTTACTAGAATAACAGGATTTGTGTTAGAATGCATTTTCTGAAGGTTATGAAATCTGAAACTAAAATGCCATGGCATTATTTAAGGGCTTTAATCCTTCTATCATCCCAGTGATCTTTTCCAGAAAAACATGTTTATGAGGAACAGACCAAAAATATAAGGCAAAACTGGATATTCTGCAAAAAGCTGTATAGTGGAGAGGTATGCAAAGGCTCAGAATAGGAACAAATGTCATACCCTCTGTTCTGTCTTTAACATTTGGCTCCTCTTCAGTATCCCTAGCTACACGGTTGCCTTTTTGGGTAGATTCAGGGCTGGCAGCACAGTGAAGATGCAAATGTGGCCTGAACTCATTAGAATTGCTGAATCCCCAAAAACTGCATCCATGCAAGGATGTTCACAAAGTGTAGGCACTCCCTCGGTGTTTGTGTTTATGGGACGGAAACTGTGATTGTTTACATCAGGTGGGTGTGCCAGGTTAGAGGGATGGCAACTATGATTTCTTACATCATTAGGTGGGTGTGTCAGGTTAGACTTACAAAGTGTTACATTAGGTTTGCCAAGTTTTGAAATGCAAGTAAGCAGTGCACAATTTAGGCTCTGTTTCATTAACATTCAACCTCCTCTTCATTTGTTCATAGGTGTGTACTAGGCTAATGGCCCTGGAGCCTTTACAAGCCTAGCCCATAGAAGTGTCCTGGCATTGTGCCACCCGATGTTAGTTCCCAGTGCTTCTATCAAGTAGAGCCACTGGAATGATCCCCAGGGTGAACTTTCTATTTCTTATCCAGTCATCAAGATTTCTCTTGAAGAGGGCCAGTGAGGTGTTCTGCTTGACATGTATGGGAAGTCTATTCCAGAGCATGGACAGTCTCTGAGTTATAAACCTGTCCCTCCAGCATGTTCTGTTGATTGTGATAATGAGGTTGAGGTCTCTGGAGCATGTGGTGTGGAGGGATTGGTATTTCTTTAGATGTAGTATTTCTAACAGAGCTGGGTCAGACATGGCTTTGTAAGTCAAGCAGAAATCACCTCTTAGTAGATGATATGAGCCAGAAAATACCTGGAATTTTTTTAGTCTGTCCATGTAGGACAAAGGCCTACGATCCTCTTTGTGAGGTACTTTTGTGTCCTTTACAACTTTTGTATGTGTCTAGTGAGGTACATGCCAAATCAGGCATATATGTTGGCAAATTCTGTTTTCTCTGTCATGTTTTTAACATTATTTAGTATAAAAGAAAAGAAAAGAAATAAAAAAGGGAGAAATATTTGAAATGAGGAAAAGCAATCTGTGACATATATACACTAGAAAATGTTAGTACACACAAGATATGTCTACATAGGTCTGGATTTCAACTCTCACTCCAGTGCACCTTCATAAAACAGGAGGGGTGCCTTATTCCTCTTTGCCATACAAAAGGCTTTGCACCAAAGAACTGAAGTCATTCTTCATACAACCTACTACAACAGAATGCACACTGATATCAAACCATAGAACTGTTATTTTCATATGCATTATTATATTTCGATGTAGAGCACTTAGTGATCACAAAACCTGTTATGATTATTGCTTCCATATTTACAGCTCTGTCTTACCTTTCTGTGTTTCCTGGTTATGTGTCGGTTATCTGCCCAGTATTCTGAGACATGACAGTCTGTAAGCCATGCTATATCATTGGCCTTAAAATGTGTGATGATATTAACTGGCAATAATATGATATGCATTTGCAAACAACTGAAGGCCAGGCTGGATGGCACAAACAAGCATAGACTGTTCTGCTGTTGGGGGGGGGGCAAAGGTGATTTACTCTTATGGCAAATACAAGGGTACAACTGTTCTGTTGAGGGGGAAACAAAGATGACTCACTGCTATGGCACATACAAGCATAGACTTGTTTTGGTGTGAGGAAAGGTGAGTTGCTGTTATGGCACAAACAAGGATATGTTACTCTTGTTAGTGTCCTTGTTTTGCATCCTGCCTGTTGTTTGATCAGGTGAGGGTTGCGAAGTCAGAAACTGCAATATGTATCATTACTTTCTAACTTCTCTCTTCAATTATTTTCTAGTACAAATGTATGGTGCTAAACGGAGGGCATGAAGTGATCATCAGTACTTTTGAGGACTGTGAGAATCTTTGATGCTTGAGGCCTACTACTTACTAATGGACACATGTAAGTCAAATACGTTTATCTTGTCACATGTTATGGGAATGTTTGTACCATACCTCTCAGTCTTGAAACATCAAAAATCTGGGCACAGGCCCATGAAAAGTAGGTACAACTAGCCAAAAATCTGTACATTGATTAACATAAAATCTGCATACATAATTATGAAACCCTGCCCACTCCAATGGAATTCTGGGATACCAACCTTCAAATGCAAATTGAAGAACAGATAAAACATTAAACAGAAAAATATAGCAGAGCAATAGTGTTTTATTTATATTAACATTTGAACTTGTATCAAACTTTGAACTTGTATAAAACTAAAATACAATTTTGTTTTATAAAAATAAAATTAACTGCTTCTGCTACACTAATATTAAATAACACAACATGATATAACCAGAACAAAACAGTTTCATTTATTTTCAATGCCTTTGATATTGTGCCATGTTATGACTGTTACTAGAAGTTATCTATTCTACCAGGAAGTATATTAGAATGTATGAAATATGTAGCGGGGTCCAGAACAAAGTAACAGTGAATGAAATGATAAATAGGCACAAGAAATAAACAAACATCTGAGCAAATAATAAAGAAAAGCTGTCTTCTGAGTCCTATATTATTATTCTATTTCCTGATACCCATTTTATCTTATTCATAGTTACGGAAGGCTCCCAGACCTCTCAACTGTATAGATTTTTGCAGACTGTTCAGATTTTTGCCTCATAGGTTTGGTCTCTTCTTCGTAAAATTTGAGTTTTTCTCACAAATCATTGAAGATTAACATCACTAAATAACACTATATAATGACACACATTTGAGTTTCAGACTTTATATGTTCAGAAAATACATAATTATGCAAAAACCTGTAGCAACTTTCTAAGTTCATAGGAGCAACATTTACATTTTATCCCTAGTTTTGGACCTTGTCCTCTCATTCTTTCTGGCTTTGTCCAGATTTCTTGCACTGAGAAGTTGAAAGGTATTGATTCCCAGTACTGACATTATTGACAGACTAACTAGTCTAAACATGAATCCCTACTTCACCTGGTGGGTGGCAAATCAATTATATGTTTGAACATACAAACACAAGCACAAACACACACACACCCTCACACACACCCTCACACATGCACACACACACGCACACACAGACACACACACACACACACACACACACACACACACACACACACACACACACACACACACACACACACACACACACACACACACACACACACACACACGCACAATAAATGTTGGTGGGCTATTCTTATCTAAAGGCTTCTCACTAGCGTTGTCCCACAGGGCAGTTTCCTGTGTTCCCTCTACTTCGACATCTACTTCTCAGATGTGAAAGCAGATGTCAAGTAACAGCACCCAGTTTAGAGCCAGTATCTGGTGTACGGACCATAGCTTCAAGCTTAATAGCAAAAAATACAATGAAGCTGACTTAGAGAAACAAGTCTACCACACTGGTTACCATGTAAGCAGGAACCCAATCAAGAGAAATACAGATATTAAAGATCTAGATACCATCATCAGCAGTGGACTGTCCTTTTATAATTATTTATCAGTTATAGTGAGGAAATACTTTTACTTTTACTAGTTTGTAAATAAAGATATACTCTCAGGATGTCCTGATTCCACCCCCTCTGTTCTTCTTTCATTAAATACAATGCACCACTTGATAAGTACTTTCCCAGAATCTAACCCAGTTTGAAAGACTATAACATTTTTTAAATTAAAAATCAAAAATTAAGTTCCCTTAGCTACTTAACTACCTGGACAGACTAAACACTTTTTTGTTTTTCTCTGTCCCATACCAGCTCCTAAGTGAATGGCTGAAACGGACTCTGGTCATAGCTAATGGAGTCTGTTGGTACTACATGTTCATAGGTTCATATGTTGGTACTAGGCTATCAGCCCTAGGGCCTACACAAGCCTAGCCATAACAATTCCCTGGCTATTTCTTCCCACAATATTTACTTCCCTGGACCCCTGTCTAGCAGGGCAACTGACATGATCCCCGGAGTAAATTTCCTATCTCCTATCCAGTCGTCAAGGTTCTTTTTGAAGAGGGCCAAGGAGGCACTCTGCTTGACATGTATGGGCAGTCTGTTCCAGAGTATGGGGAGTCTCTGGGTCAGGAACCTATCCATCCAGCATGTTTTGTTCATTGTGATGACAAGGTTTAGGTCCCTGGAGCATGTTGCTCTGATGGATTGGGATGTGTTATATAAATAATAGCCTTGAGAAATTAATCTGAATAAGGGCTTGGCTACTCAAAAGAATGGAAGTGCTCACTTCAATAGGGTCTCCTTTTCCAGTGCACGTTTTTCATACATTTAACTTTCAGAAATCACACATTATCCCAAAGCAGTCATAAAGAAGTATATCTATGAAGAGTGAAACAGGAGGATCTCATGAAATAGTGCATCTTGTAATGTAACCAGTCCACACCAGATCACATGAGCAGAAAGGCAGCAGGGAAATGGAACTTGATCTAGCTGGCTCTGGTGCATCTGTGAAAAAAAAACCCTTCCCCAATCCCCAGTAACCATCAGGCTATTGACAATTACTAATACCATTTTTAAATATTTTTTTCTTCTCCTTTCAGCTTTTTCCATTAAGGGTTGCCACAGTGGAACAATGGTCCACAAAACGATTGGCAGTGAAGGTTTATGGTATTGCGTTGCCAGCCCCATGCCCAACCTTCCATAGAAGGCACACACACATGTACACAATCACCCCTAGGGCCAGTTTAGACTGTCCAATCCACCTGTAGCATGTGTCTAACAGGCTTATCTTCTCACACTGTTGTAACTTAAAACAAAAAACTATCATTTTATCTCACAAGACATCAAGCCCTAGTGCAGTGGAGCACCAGTCTAATACTATAGCAAGCTATGTAGTTATTAACCATGGCAATGAACCTTTTGGATCCAGTTCAGCCACAGGGCAATAAAATCACTTAAGGAGGCAGGGCATAAAGCATGATTTACATTCAGAGATTTCAAAAAAATATGGATCGGAATTCCAGCTACTATAGATAGATCATATACACTTCTTGGAAAAAGTCTATGTGATGGAGGCAAGATGAAATATTAATCATTCGTCACTGCTGCTGTTTCACCCCATCACTATCCCTAATCCTAGTAGGAAAGAATGAATGACACTGGAAAAGAAAGATGAAGTCTAGAAAGGTCCATTTTGCAAATAATAGGCAGTGAGTGAATTCACCTAACTGAAACCTAGTAGTAAACAAATATTGTTAAATGATATTTTAATAATTTACATTCTCTTGCACTTTGAGAAGGAAGTGGTATTCACATAAAATGTATTGCCTTAATATCCATTCCCAACAATAGCCACACTTTTCAAACGTTACTGAATTTTGAGGGATAATTCCATACCGTACCTCAAAACACAACAACCATATTCCACACTTCAAGGTTCCTTTTGGGACTGAAATGCTCCCCTGGGCAGCCCACACAGCTAATTAAGTAACGATAAAAAATAAAGGGGTTGTCACACATTCAGTAATAAGATTAAGTAAAAATCAAAAGTAACATAACATATTAAGCCATGCAGCAAGCTCCTCCTCCATGCAGCAAGCTCCTCCTCACTAAAGCTGCCAAGAAGGTTTAGTGTTATTTACATTTCCTTAACCGAGTTAGAGCGACTGGGCACAACTCAAGAGTGGAACCGGGAGACAAAGCTCCCATTAACAATGCGACAAACTTAAGCTAACAGTATAAAAATAAGTATTTAGACTTGAACACAAGAGACACAAGATACAACAAAATACTGTTCCACATTTAACAGATGCAATGCCACATTGTTAAATTGAAAGCTAAAAAGCATAACCCTGCCACAGCACCCCGATTTTTATTCTGAGCACCACAGTCATGTTAATAAATAAACTCACTAGTTTTAACAGTGTATTAACATGGTCCACGGTGTCAAATCCCTGCCTGGAGCTGAAAGGCACTGAACTGCAGGAATGAATGAAGACATGTCCTGTCAAATCAGACACAAGGTACAAAAGCATTACTCAACTAGACTAAACTAAAATAGTTCTTACCTTCCACAGTGCCAAGAACAGAAAACAACAACAAAAAAATTACGCTGAGATAAAATTGCGATGGGTTTGTGAAATCGCTTGTCACCATACTAATTATACCATGGATGACTGAAATCAAATCTTAAGTTAGTTATCGCTGCTGCCTGTTGTACTGCCCACCTCCCATGTCTATTTGTATGAACATACATATTAACCCATAGTTAAAAAGTACACAAACACATTCCGAGTCCTCATGTGAGTTTCCAATAGGCTTGCAGTCTGCCTCAAGAAGCTGACATCATCATGCACACCCCTGCACATGATGACATCAGCAACAACTACCACAAAAAAAAAAAAAAAACCAAGAGTTGAAGGGGCCACTCAGGAATTCATGGTACCCCATTATTTTGCCCTCAAAACCGGTAAATACCAAGGAATTCGGTACAGTTGAGAGGTATGGTTTATACAAATCTTCTATATTTTACATGCTTACTGTAACAACTGATGAAATACAACGATACGCCATAATATTATTAAACAATACACTCCAGATTCAGAACCTACCTTGAAAATGCAGCAGTTGCCACGGTGTTAGTCTAGGGCTGACTCTGTCTGATGCAAGGCGTACACAGACATGAGGAGGTAAAGGTTGTGTGAGTTGCCTGGCATCAATGTTAATATATGTATGTGAGTAGGAGGAAGGTTTTAGGCCTCTAGGTGGTGAGTTAGTGTGCTATGCATTGTATCTTAGCCAATGTAAGAGCATACTGAGCATGCCTATATCTGCCTACACCTACAGCAGCTGGTGGCTGCCCCACTGACTCCTCATCTGCCTGTGACTGTGGTGACCTTGGCATTGGTTGTGGGATGTGTGCCCCTTCCCCTTGCTGATCCTGCTGCAGCCATTTTCTCAGGATTATGTTGTATTGCATGGTACATACTGTGAAGATTTCTGTACATGTCTGTGGATTGTACTGCAGGACTCCACCAGATGTATCGAGGCACCAAAACCATCACTTCAGCAGGCCAAACACACACTCTATGACATTTCTGGTTTGAGTGTGTGCATCATTATGACATTCTTCTGTGGGTGTGTGTGCATTTCTGATGGGTGTCATCAGCCACAGTTCCAGTACATAGCCTGCATCACCCAGTAGATGACTTTTGTAGGATACCCCCCCCCTAGCAAACCTCTGGTACATTTGGGAGGTGTGTCAGATATGTGAGTCATGGTATTTGTCGGGGAAGTTCCAGCATACATGTTCAAGATGATTGCCTTGGCATTACACACAGCTTGGTAGCTGACAGAGTGGTAGCCCTTTCTGTTAATGTAGAGCCTACCCTGTTCCCCAGGTGGTGCTTTCATTTCTACACGAGTGCAATCTTTGGCACCCAGTACTTCAGGGTAGTACGCTATCTGCTACAACTGTTGCATTTTTCTGGCCCTCTCCTCAGAGCTATGGGAAAATATATGTTCTCACTGGCATGTTGTAGCATAGCATCCAGGAACTGGTTGAGGATGCCAATAACCACACAAAACAGAAGGGAGAAGGCTAAAACCAAAAGCAGTAGTCCAATCCAAAAACAAGCAAAACCAGGTCCACAATAGTTGAAAATTAAAATGGTTTTAATTCACCAAAAATGTTAACACATAAGCACAATGGTTAACACACAGGATTAAGCGCTTTCATCTTAGACTTCATCAGAATCACATTTAACCATTTCCATTATCTTTAAATACCCTGCTTCTAATGAATCATATGACCACACTACACCAATAAACACCTCTGTACCTATAAAAATACAAGTATGGTAAATAATGACAAATATACACAATAAACTAATAAAAACATTTGTTAAAAGAAAACATTGTTTTACCCCCAATAAATTCAAAATTACACCACATGGGACCTTAGCTTCAGAATTCTCCCAAAAGATAAGTGTCACTTAAACCGGGGGGGGGGGGGGGGCATGGCATTTAATCTTAGTTGCTACCTTAACTCTTTTTCCTCAATCAAATTTTCCCATGCCCCCCCCCAGGATCTTTCACAATGTGTTCTAAAACAAAAAACAGGAAGTTATGATCTGGGTGTTCCACCAAAATGTTTTAGCAATGCATTCCCCAAGTTCAACTTTTTGTTTTCTGTGACATGTTCATATATACGCTCCCTAAATTTTCTATGGGTTTTACCAATGTAAAAGTGCTGGCATTTTTTGATATAGGGCAACATATACCACTCCTTGCGTGTTGCAATTACTAAAAGATTTTATAAGTCTATTTTTTATAACCACTTGGTTCCCAATTAAAACTTCCTTACACTGGTTACAAAAAACAAATTTGAAAGCCAATGGTTTTCTGTTACCCTGATTAAATTCATAATAATCAGAATTCTGCTCTAAGTAATTTTTAATGGTCTTGCCTCTTCTATACACCATTTCAGGTTTATTCCCAATCTTGTTTATGACATCTTTAAAACAGGAAAAAATGCCCCAGTTTTTTGACAAAATGTTTCTAATCTGAGGTGCCAATAAGGTATACTCAGTTACAAAAGTCAGATGGTGTTTGTTGGTCGGAATGTTACTACCTTTCATCATGTCAGAGACAAAACTAAGGCAGGATTTTATTAAGGGTACAATTTCACCCAAAACTCTCATGTCCATGACTCCTTTGCACACTGAGAAAACTTTATTGCTGGGTAACATCTTGCTTGTAACATCCTCCCTAGTTTTTCACATTCAAATAAAAAAGTATCATGCTGGGAAACCATTCTAGCTATGTGGATATATTGGCCCTGAACCATACCCAATTTTTGATGCATAGGGTGATGACTGTCAAAATGTAACAGGCTGTTACAATACTTAGACTTCCTATAAATAGAACTAACCAAACATTCCTCTCTATAATCTTTAGTAATTGTAACAGCTAGATAATTGATACTGTCACAATTGTAGGAATATGCAAATCTTAAAAAAGAAGTGTTACTGTTGAGGTAATCAATAAACCCACTAATCTCATCCTCAGGCTTGTCCCACACAATAAAAATATCATCCAAAAATTGGAGATAAGTCTTCCATAGTTTATCCAAAAACTGTTTGAACAAAATTTCCCTTTCCCATTGTAAAAGAACAATATTATCAAAAATGGGGGCACATGAGGCCCCCATTGTTACTCCTTTTACCTGTTAAAAATATTGGCCCTCTAGGAACACAAAGTTGTATTTCAAAACCATTTCCATGCAAAAGACTAAAACATTAATTTCATTATTGCTCAACTTAGTACAGTCACATAAAAAAATCAAGAAACCATTCAAGGCCGATACCACGTGGGATAACATTAAACAATTCAACCACGTCAACAGTAAGAAAAATAAAGTTTTTAGAAAACTCTAAATTCTTAATTTTCAATAAAAAGTCCCAGGAGTCACTACATAAATGGTCAAAAGCATCCAAACAATTTTGTTAACTTTAAATCAACGAATTTTCCAAGGGGGGTGGGTTTTTGACCTCCTGGCATTCATAATTGGCCTCATTGGTGGATCACTGGTGCTTTTATGAATTTTTGGTATACTATGCACCACTGGGCATTGCACATGTAAATAATCATACAATTCTAAACTAATTTCTCCTTGTTCCTCCATATCTTGCAACAAGAAGTCAATCCTGCGATAGGCCAAATTTATATAGACTGTAAAATTGTAGAAATTTATCTAGACTGTAAAATGTGTTCTATTTGTATACTGTTATGCTGACTCCTGATCTATATGTACATGGTAATGATTGTATATGAAACCACCTCTGGAGCTTTTCTCCCCGGGCCAACCCTGAAAATGGACAAGTATCCAGTCGGACTATGGCGGTCAACAAATGTAAAATAAATAAATAAATAAAATAAATATAGTTTTGTGTAGTTTCTTCATATAATTCACAATTAGACACATGACTCTTCATCCTGTCCAAGTAGTCATTGTTGTTCATTATTTCCGTATTGGCTCTGAGGCCCTTACAAGCCTACCCAAGAATTTAGCCCATGTTGCAACAAGTCAGGACCCTGTGCCACTGTCCAGCGGGGACATAGGTGGAATCCCAGGGGTGAATTTACTGTTCCCTATCCAGTTATTGAAGCCTTGGCCAGGTCAAGGTATGTGGTGTGCACAGCCTTCCCCTCGTCTATGGCCTTGGTGACTGTCTCAAAGAAATCCACCAAATTTAACAGGCATGACCTCCCCTTGACAAAACCAAACTATGGCAGATCAAGTGTCTGGATGTTGCCAATGTCCTTGTTAATGAGCTCCATGATAATCTACTCCATGGCTGTGCAGATCAGGCTAGTTAGGCTGATGGGTCTATAATTTCCTGGTCAGTGTGCACTCCATCTTTGTGCAAAGGAATGAAAGTAGCTGTCCTCCACTTGGCTGGGATGAAGCCGGTACTCGGGCTTTGTTTGAATGTGGTGCCTAATGGTGTTGCAAGTTCCTGCCCGAGTTCATGTTGATAGAATAAGATGTTTTGCATTAGCCTGTGTGTCATGATGAAGCCATCCTCCAATGGAATAAAATTCTTTATTTCTAATGGCTCAAATTTTCAGATCTCTGATGGTGTCCTGGTTGCAGCTGCTTAGATGATGTCTCCTGTATAACTGTCTTGGTACTTTTTTGTTGTTTGTTTTTTTTTTTTTTTCATCTGCTTAGGGGATTTATCTGGTATAACTGTCTTGATGCTTTTTTCCAAAACTTTCCATGCACTGTGATCCGCACAGTCATGGCTAGTAGTGGTATATGATGGTATGATCAGCACCAGTATGCAGTGCTGCTGGGGTGATCTTTATAGAGCTTTCAGGTTCTTTATGAAATATTCTAGTTTGCTGCTCTTTTCAGTGTCCCTGTATGCACCAGAGTGCTATGCCTATAGTCAGTCATAGTACTCCCACGTAAGGAAAGCCACACAATAAAGACTCTTTACCACAGATCAGGAATGATACTTCTGATTATAGTGTCTGGACCATAAATCAACCATTTTAATTCCTGCACTGTTGGGGATAGTCCCTTCATTTGTTGCTAGTTTATTTGTATATTTTGATAATATTAATACAGGACATGTACTGCTGCAGACTCTTCTGCCATTCCCAGCATGTTCATAAGTACTTGATTTTTTTTTTCTTTCCCAAATACTGACATCCAGGGTCCACCATGTGTAATGTAAGCCTGCCTGGAAAGAACTCTTGTATAAAATATCTTTTGATTGTATATATACCACTGTATAAAATTGTTTGTTGTGGAGCTTTTCTCCCCGGGCCTCTGCTGTAAATGGACCTAGTACCAGTCGGACTTTCCCGGTAAACAAAAGTAAAATAAATAAACATTTATCCCCTCTTTTTCTGTCAATACATGTTCTTGACTAGGCCAGAAGCATGTTGGCAGAGTATGGCCATTACTTATGAAGTATGCAGATTTCTGGTTAGACACACAAATAATGTTTTGACATATGTATACTGTTGATTCATCAGGTTAGAAACTTATATTTGTAACTCATTCTGCCATTTTGGATTACTCCACCTGCCACTGATAGACCATTAACACAAACTTTATGTCCATCAATAGTTACTGAGAAGGCAATACAGGTTCATAGGTGATTACTAGTCTAACTACCCTGAAAGGACTTTTTAAGCTAAACAATGACTCCAAAATATGTTTGCCAGGTTATAATACCACTCCTTTTACAGAGATTATAATTTGGAAGCGAGTATTCGAGCACTTACAAGCTTCCTCTTTCTAATAGGGATATAGGTGGCAGACCAGAGTTAAATTGACAATTATCCATCCACTGACCCAAGTTGTCCAAGACTAAGTGCAGGTAGGAGCTCTGCTTCACATGGATGGGAAGCCTATTCCTGAGAAGGGTAGTCTTGAGACATATACCTGTGCCTCCAACATGTCTTATTTAAGTTGCAGATTAGGTTCAGGACCCTACATCAGGTGTTTCTGATGCTATTTGTTGGGTCTATATCAGAACATCAAAGTATTAAAACTTCGAATGTTCTGATATCGAACACTATTCAGCGAACGCTAAGAATAGTGAAGCTGCAGAACAGTGAATTCTTTCCTCGAGAAAGAATTTGGTTGGCCATTTCTGTGGCTTTGCTATTCTTAGCACTGTGGTGGAAAGTTACGGGTTGGGTTCAGGTAAGTGTGTGATTGTTTGTACGTTAGGGTTAGGGGTGGGTTAAGTGAGTTAGGGTTAGGGTGCGGGTTAGATGTGTGTACGATAGTGACAGACTTTAGGTTGGGGCGGTTTAAGTGAGTTAGGGTTAGGGTGCGGGTTAGGTAAGTGTGCGATAGTGACGGACATTAGGGTTAGGGTTTGGGTTAAGGTAAGTGGGTAGATAGTAGTGTATGTTTAGTTTAGTGTAGTCTTAGATGTAGGAATTTAAGTGTATGTGTGTGGTTGCTGTTTGTTTGATGTGCTTGTGTTGTGTGTATGTGTTTCGGAGCAGCAAATTTTTTCCATGGGAAAAAATTTGTTGTTCTGAATGTTCGATATTTTCATGTTTAGATGTTTTGGGGCCGATGAAATAGCATTCGCTATTTTCATCTTTCGATAACGTGATATAAACGCTATTTGTTTTATATATGTGCAAAAGATCCATAACAGCTGGATCAGAGACAGCTTTGGAGGTCAGGCATGCATCACCCCTCACCAGTGTGTAGGACACCAAGTACAGGGATAAGGCTTGGAGGTGGTCTGCATATGACATGTTTTCTACACCATATATTCTTTTTGCAAGGAACCTCTGAGGATGTTTCAGATGTTGCATATGCCTACTCAAGTACTCACTGATAGTTCCACTGTACTCATCTCTCATTGGACCAGTGATATCTTTGGACCTGGAAGGCATACTCTAGCATACAGGTTGAGCAACACAGAATGAATTTCTTACTACAGTCAGTAGACACATGGTAGTCAAAGGCCTAGACACTGTCCACATGCATTCCCAAATCCCTGACCAGAGTGTTAACTGTTAGGGGTGTACTATCAATGTTGTAATTTCAAGGGCTGGTCGTCTTTCTGAAAGATACTATTATGCAGTTTTAGCATTGAGTTTTAGAGTGTGATTCATGCACCACTAATTAGCATGTGTCAGGCTTTCCTGTAGGATATTTGTGTCATTGGTTGATTCTGTGATTCTGCCTAGTTTGTAATAATCTTCAAACTTGGTCAGCCAGAGGCCTTTGATGTAGTCCTTGACTTCAGAGACGTAGACATCAAAAAAGAAGTGGCCCCAGCAGTGAGCCCTGGGAAATTCCACTAGTGGCTGGCTTTTTTGTGGATATAGACTCAGCTATTCTGACTTTTTATGTCTTATCACCCACCCCATCCAACCACTACCTTTCTTTCCACCCCACTAACTACCTTGATTATAACAAGCTCAGATGCTCATAAGCCTAGTACTTATTATACAGCAGGAACTTCTTATTGTAACATTTGTTAATGTCTGTTATGTACTTCGCAGATAAAGATTCTAGTTGTCTACTGATGTACTATGTTCTTCATCTGTAAATATGTTTGTAATTAATTGCTATGTTAATCAAATTGTTAATCGCTATGTAATCCAATGTAACTACTGTCTGTTTATTTTAACTGTGGAACTTTTCTCCCCTGGCCTCTGCTGAAAATGGACCTAGGTCAAGTTGGACACTCCTGGTCAACAAATGTAAATAAATAAATAAATAAATAAAAATAAATAAATATCTGTGAGCCTGATGGATACCCAGTGAGTCACATAGGGGGTCTATACCTAGTTTCATAAGCATGTCTATAGAGTGTTTACAAAGGGGTGTTGTGTTGAATGCTTTGGCCAATCAAGGAGACAGTTTGCACCATTTTGCCCTCATCCATTGCTTTGGTGACCTTTTCCAAAAAAATCCACCAGGTTAAGTAGGTATGTCCTGCACTTGAACAAAGGTTTTCTCTGTTGTTTATTGTGTCAATGATTATTCTTTCCATGGCTGTACATATGAGACTAGTCAAGCTTATGGATCGGTAGTTTCCCAAGTCCAGGGATGGCACTCCCTTGTCAGAGGCATAACAGTTGCACTTGGCATTCAGGTACAATTGTTGCAGTGTTTTGGCTTTGAAGAAAGCATTGAGGACATGTTTCTTACTGATAGCTGAGGGACCTGTAGTTGGTGATATTTCCTGAGAGGTGTCTGGGGGAGGAAAGCAGGGTAAATTCAGACCTGAATTTATCATCCATTAGATTTGCTGCATCCTCAGAGAAATAGGGCTTTTAAACCTATCTGTCTATGGTTGATTTCTGAGGCCCTGGATTCTCCTGGTGATGAACCTCTGATGGTGTCCTGGTAAAAGGAGGTTTGCAAATATTTATGTAAGGACGTTTCCTGGTTTTGCAAGGGAGACTCTGGGTTGGGTCCTATTAGTATGTTGTCTGAAGTTTCTTGCTCTTTCTAGACTTTATTTCCCATATTAGCTTCCTTCCCTTGTTTGGATGTTGTACTTTTCTTGTGCTGCACTTTTCGCTTTACTTTTGAGTTAAATGTAGGGTGCTCAAAGTTAGCATAGTCACATCAAGGAAATCAAAACAAATTAGAGAGAGGAATCTGGCAAGTTCTGAGCTGCAGACTGAGCCATGGCAGCCTCTTCTTACAATCTCCTTATCTAGATCCTTAAAGTTTATGTGAACATACCACTAAACATTCAAAGGTTCTCATTGTCTGTATAAATCAGCATCCTCACCAAATGTTACTCTTTTTCCACAATCTTCATTTACTCAATACTGGGCCTTTTTGTAATTAATCTTGTTCTACAGTATCTGTCTACCTCCCTTATATACTACACTTCTTCTTCTTTCAGCTTTTTCCCGGTTAGGGGTCACCAGCGCAGATCACCGTCTGATCATGATTGGCAGTGGAGTTTTACAGTGTTGAGTTGCCAGCCCAGCACCCAACTTTCCACAGAAGGCACACACATGCACGCACTCACACCTAGGGCCAATTTAGTGTGTCCAATCCACCTACAGCATGTCTTTGGGATGTCGGAGGAAACCCATGCGATCACAGGGAGGACATGCAGACTCTGCACAGAAGGCACCCCAACCGAGGATCGAACCAGAGAACCTCTTGCTGTGAGGTGGCAACGCTAACCCCTGCACCACCGTGGCCACCTTCTCCCTTATACACTACTTTGCATAAATGCTTGTATTTACCTCTTTGCATTATTGATTTATTGCTTTGTACTTGTATTGTGTTCTTGTATAAAAAGAGTCACATTGAGAGCTTTTCTCCACTTGACTCCAGTGAAAGTAGATACTTCCCAGTTGGATACTTCAGCTAAATAAATAAAAATGACTCACTGAATGAATGAATGAATACACGTTCTGATTTCTATGGGTTACATCTGTGAGCCAGTTTGCAAACCACCTAGTGATATAGGGGTTGCTCCCTAGCTTAGTGAGCTTTTCTATGATTCCAAGGTTTAGTTTATGCCCCTGTACTAAACCTGACTAGGCATCTATCTATCTGTTCAAACTTAGTTCTGCCAATCCCATACTACTCATGAACTGTTATACATTCATAGTTTCATAGTAGTGTACTAGGCTATCTGCCCGGGGGCATTTATAAGCCTAGCCAACAGTGATGTGGCTTCCGCCACCCGTATATAGTTGCGCCTCTCTAGTAGTGACACATGTGGGACCCCATTATTTAGTAAACTATACCTCTGTCTAGTAGTGACACTGAGGTGACTCCCGGGGTAAACTTGCGATCTCCCATCCATGCATCGAGATTTTTCTTGAACAGTGCCAATGAAGGGCTCTGTCTCACATGAACTGGGATTTTGTTCCAGAGTACGGGTAACCTCTGTGTTATGAATATATCCCTCCAGCATGTCTTATTCATATTTGTGCAGAGGTTGAAATCTTTAGCTCGCGTGGTTCTGGTGGATTTGGATTTTTTGAGATGGAGCATGTCCATCAGTTCTTGGTTGGACATGGCCCTATATGTTAGGCACAAATCACCTCTGAGCAGGCGGTATGCTACTGAATAGAGCTGGAGTTTCTTTAATCTAGCTGGATAAGGCACATGTTTGAGACCTATGATCCTCTTGGTGAGGTACTTCTGGGGTCTTTCCAGTTGTTGCATGTGCCGGGTGAGATACATCCCAAATGGAGCATTATATTCAATCATGGGCCTGACAAGGGAGGAATATAGAGGTACAATGACCTCCTTTGATCTGGATGAGAATCCTTTCATGATGAGATGGGCAAGGTAGAATGTCTTTCTGACCACTTTGGCAACATGGTTGTCAAAGGAGAGGTCACTATCGACTTGAGTCCCCAGGTCTCTGATTACTTCTTCCGTACTCAGTGGGTTATTGTCTACATGATAATTTGTGGGTACTTTGTTTTCCCAAAGGGATGACTATACATTTTTGGCGTTAAGTTTGAGGCCATGATTCCGCACCAGTTGTCCATTTCAGTGAGACCTTTCTGTAGGATGTGTGTCAGCAGGTGAATCAACTATGGCACCCAGTTTGCAGTCATCTGCAAACTTTGTCAGCCATAATCCTCCCATATTTGCTTTCACATCTGAGAAGTAAATGCCGAATAAGAGTGGTCCCAAGACTGAGCCCTGTGGGACACCACTCGTGACTGGTTTTGAGTCTGACATGGCTCCAGCAATTTTGACCTTATGGGTTCTGTTTTTAGCCAGTTTGCTACCCATCTTGTGACATATGGATTTACATTTAGGCTGCTGAGCTTGTCTATGATGCCAGAGTGTGGTATCATGTCAAAGGCTTTAGCCAAGTCCAAGTAGGCAGTGTGGACAGCCTTGCCCTCGTCGATGGCACTAGTGACTGTCTCGAAGAAGTCAACCAGGTTTAAGAGGCAGGATCTGCCTTTTACAAAACCGAACTGGGTGGGATCAAGGGTCTGCAGATCCCCAATGTCGCCATTTATGAGTTCCATGATGATTCTTTCCATAGCCTTGCAGACCAGGCTGGTCAGACTTATGGGGCGGTAGTTACCAGGATCAGTAGAATTTCCCCCTTTGTGGAGTGGGACCACTGTTGCTGTGCGCCAGTGTTCAGGTACATATCCTGTAGTGAGGCTAAGATTGAATAGCGTTCTTAGGTGCAGGTTTAGTTCATCTTGAAGTTCACGTAACACGCAATCGGGGATACCATCGGGTCCCATAGATGCTGTGTTTTTTGCTTTGTTGAGTGCTGATTTCACCTGTATGTCTGTGATGACAGGTGGGTTACACTCAGCAGGGATAATTACTTCATCTTTAGGGGGTGAGGGAGGGGAGAAATTTGCACTGAACCTATCTGCCAGAATATTGGCAATGTCGGTAGGGTCAGTGAATTTTTTGTCGTTGTGTACTAACTCAGAGCATATCTGAGAATTTCCTCCCAAGGTTCTGACATAATTGAAGAAGGCCTTGTGATTGTCTTTGGTATCCTTGGCAATCTTTCTCTCAAAGTTGGCTTTAGATGTTTTATGAGAGAACGTAGTTTTTTACTTGTGCTGATCAGGGAAGTCTTTCCCTTGTGGGATTTGGCTTTGTCCTGCAGTAGCTTCCTTCTTTTGTTGTACAGTTTGTTTATAGCCGGGGTCCACCAAACCGGGCGTTTTCCCTTGGTGGAGAGGGTCTTGGTTTTAGTTGGGATTGCTTGATCCATGCATTCTTGGAGATGTCCGTAGAAGGCTTTTGTGTAGGATTCAGTATTTTGGGATGTGGTTTCCATTAACCCAGTAGGCTTAAAGGATATCATTTCTGACTTAAGGAGCGTAAAGTCAGCTTTTGAAAAATTTTTCACTGTAGTCTTTTGTTCTGGGGGTGGGGATGGGATATGTACATCCAACGTGATCAGTTTATGATCAGATCTTACTAGTGAGGGGTTTATATCCGGTGCGGAGCATTTGGACCCCATGTTTGTGATAATCAGGTCAAGTATATTATCTCTTCTCGTAGGAGAAGTGACCAGTTGCTCCATAGCATTTGAGTTAATGAATTCCAGGAATCTTTGGGCTAGGGTGTTAGGGCTAGAATAGTGGGCCCAGTCTATGTTGGGGTAGTTGAAGTCACCCAATATGATGGTGTTTGGTGTGACATTCATATCCTCCAGTGTTTTCAGGAATGCTTGATGGGATTCCTGGGATTGGGAGGGTGTTCTATAACATGCGACCAGTTGTATGGCAGTTTTGCCTATGGTGAGTGAAACTTGTATGGTTTCTGATGCCTCATGGGTAGCCACCAATCGAGAGGTGTAGGTGTCCTTTATGAAGATGGACACTCCCCCTCCCTTTGTGGTTTGGCCTGGAACTTGAGGCCGAAAAGCATGATATGAGGTATAGCCTGGTAGCGCTGGAGTGCTCTCAGGAGCCCTGAACAAGGTTTCAGTTACTGCACAGACATCGATGTTCTCCATACTGAGAAGTGCTTCGAGTGCCTGCATCTTGAGATTTAGACTTCTGGCGTTGAGCAGCATTACCCTTAATTTTTCCATTTTGTTTTTACGGAGGTTGATTTGTCTTTTGAGCTTGCCTAAAAGGCACTATGGGGTGGCAAGAGCCTTGGCCAGTATCCGGAAGCCCAGTGGTGACAGGTGCAAGCCATCCCTTGCGAAGCAACGCGGCTTGTCCAGCATGTCATCCCAGGCTGACAGACATTGGATCTCCCTAGAATGACACCAGTGATTAAGCCAATTGTTAAAACTGATCATTTTGTCTTTGTACTGAGGCATCATTCTTGGTGAAGGCAGGATGCTGCTCAGGGTCTGGGTCATACCAGTCTGGGCTATATAATCGGAGAGCTCCTCAATGTCTCTTTTCATGTAGTCCAGGGAGGTACGTCTCAGGTCATTCACACCAGCATGGACAATGACTGCATCATACTTGTACTTGCTTTGGAGTGACCTGAGTGCATGTGTAATGTGGCAGATCCTAGCTCCCGATAGGCAGCTCACCGTTACCCTGTCCTTATTCAGCCTGGTAAGTGGAACGTCGGTGTGTCTGACTATAGAGTCACCTATTACTAATGTCTCTGGCATAGTGTTTTGCCTTAGGGGCTGTAATTCCTTATTGACTATAAATATATCCTCCCTCTAAAGCTACAGTGTCCAACCTCTGTGAATACTTTTTACTGAGGAATTTCTTTATTTTAATACAATTAACCTGTCTTCTTTGTTTTTATTTCTTCTTTTTAGGTATTGTACCTGTATGTTGTATTGTATATGCATTTTTGCACTATAAGGTTTTTTTTTTGTCCTCACTGAATTTTCTGTTTTAACCTGGAATATGCATTGTATATAAGAATTTGCTATTTATTCTTTTTTTTTGTTGTTTTTCTAGTTTCTGTCTTGGAGCTTATCTCCCCGGGCCTCTACTGAAAATGGACATATATCCAGTTAGACTAGCCCGGTCAACAAATGTAAAATAAATAATAAATAGTTAGTACAGCTGAAAATTGGATGCTGCAGACCTGCAGTCCTCATGTTACTGAAGGTTGTAAGCCTCCTAATTGATGTCTCATGCAAAATTCAGATTTCCTTCTTAGTTTTGGAGATACCATAGCATAACTTGTAATGTGACAATATGAAGAACTCTATTTGGCTGAGTAGTGTCGGTTGCACATTAACAACCCAATAGATGAGAAGTTCAACAGTATCATTGAAAATGTGTGCAAAGACAGGAGTGGCTCAAAGAAAAAATTACTAATGCAGATAGGAATAGAGATTTGCTAAATAGTTTTTGTTGGAATTTGAGAAGATGATAGTAAGTTAAAAAATGCATCAGTTATATACATAATGCGAGTGATAATTTCCCAAAATATACAGTAGCCACTCTCCCAAAAAAAGTCTTTCACTGCATGGTATGGACTGCAGAATACAGTGAGTTTTCAATACATTCTTTTAATGTGCTAGTATCATGAAGTCAGGTTTGCAAATTACTGTTTCGCTGCAATTTAAAAATATATGGAGCTGAGTAGAATGTCAGTAAATTACAGAAACTGCATGTCACAAGACAGCCGTTCCTCAGAAAGAAATGGGAAAGCAAAAATAAGTTACATAAAAATGTTTTGTAGACATAATTAGGGGTAAATCAAAAGTCACTATTAATAAAACACACTGAAATAATTAAGAATTTTCTGAAACGTACTTCGAAAAAATTAAATTGAAATTGTTTAAATAAATAAATCTTTCTGCTGTTGGCAAACTGATTACATAAATAATTCTTACTGCAGGCAGAGGGGAAGAAATTTAGATTGGAATTCCCTTCCTTTGTATTCTAGCTGTCAATTGCAATTACAGTTTTAACACCTTTGCAGTAGTGTGGGGGTAGGGACTGTCAACTCAGGTTGGACTACAAAAAAACACTGAGAACAAAAGCCTCCAGTTTAGCTACTTCTCTGCCTGCAACTGGATAACTTCAAAGTATAGTGTAAAGCAAGCCCTAAGCAAAACATAAATGAGGGTGATTAGCAACAGAAAAGAAGCAGACCTCTTACAGAAGGAATACAAACTGACAGCGAGTCACACATTTCCCATTATATGTCAATGGCATGCCACTTTTGAGACTTTAAGTATTTTTCCTCTGTTTATTTGCTAAGTTTTTCTGCATAGCCGCCTATTTTGAGCATTTTCTGGCTTGTTAAATTTGATTTCTGCATTAGTAACTGTATTTAAAGCACAACCTAGAGCTGTTTAATGAATTTCCTGTTTGCACTTATTTTTAAAATCGTTTTTTTCTCAAAACTTGCATTTTATCTGTCTTTGGCCTAGCACTCTTGTGTGGGGTCATTTACTGCACTGTTATAACTTGCTGATACTTGTTAACCTCTGCTATCTCTGAAAAACAAAAACAAAAAAAATCTTGCTTTTTCCCACTTTTCTGAGATTTAAAAGTTCATTTACAGGCTTGCTGTTCTTGAACTGTTTGTAAGTTTCTGTGAGGCCATTTTTTGCTTGGGCTAAAGGAAAGTCTCTCTGTTGATCAGTGGCAGTGAAAAACATTGAGCAGCCTTTCTGCCCTCGTGGGAGTGGTTACTGACTTGAAACTGTAGTTTTATTGGCCATTCTGGGTCAATTCCAAAACTCCTTCATCTTCCTCTCTTAAAACCCTCTTTTGCACGGTTTTGCGCGTTTTTGTGCATAGCGCAACAGTGGGCAGCAACGCCTAATTGGGTTTAAACTATTCCTGGCTCCACAAAGTCTGCTCTTCACTTTTTCCCTTAGAACTGCTCTATCTCTCAATTTAAACACCATATTCTCATTCTAAGGCCCTTCACTGGTCCAATTAAGTAATCCTACAAGTTAGCACTATTAAACCATAAGCACTACTTACTCTTATAATCTCTACGATTACCCTGTCCTCTATTGGTCCGTCTTAAATTCAGTTTCCCTATTACTCTAGCATGTCCAAAGGTCAGTCAATGGTTTCCTCTCCAGTCCAGCTGGTGAATCTGGGAGTTTTGAGGCAATGTTACAACTGTCTCATGTACACGGACAACCCTCTCCTCTTCCAAACAGGTTCAAATATATGTGAGAGATGCAACTATTTAGCCAAACTGGAGGCTGAGCTCTCTCATCTCAAAACTGATGTAACCAGTCAGGAGGAGAAGGTAACCTCACACAACACAATTCCAGTATCACATAGTCCCACCACATCAGCGAACCAAACACATAAATACACAAAAACATACTCGGAGGCTCTAAATAAAAATCTACCTAAGCAACAGAGACCTCCAAAGCAGACATCCAAGCAAACGCTACCTCAAAACAAAACACACACAACACATAACCCACAAAGTCAGTGTGCCAAGCAG
Source organism: Protopterus annectens (assembly GCF_019279795.1). Taxonomy (NCBI): domain Eukaryota; kingdom Metazoa; phylum Chordata; order Ceratodontiformes; family Protopteridae; genus Protopterus; species Protopterus annectens. Next base: position 156,702,345 of record NC_056741.1, read on the forward strand.
CCACAGCCCTTAAGGCTGAATAACACACCTGATACTCTTGTTATAGGTGACTCTATTGTCAGACACACTGGCGTCCCACTCACCAGGCTGAATAAAGAGAAGGTCACAGTGAGCTGCCTGTCGGGCGCTAGGATCCGCCACATAACGCAAGCACTCAGGTCACTCCAAAGCAAATACAAATATGACTCAGTCATTGTACATGCTAGTGTGAATGACCTGAGACGTACCTCCCTGGACTACATGGAGGGACATAGAGGAGCTCTCTGATCATGTAGCCCAGGCTGGTATGACCCTGACCTTGAGCAGCATCTTACCCTCACCTAGAATGATGCCACAGTACAAAGACAAAATGATCAATTTTAACAATTGGCTAAAATTTTGGTGTCATTCAAAGGGGATCCAGTGTCTGTCAGCCTGGGATGACATGCTCGACAAACCACGTTGCTTCGCTAGGGACGGCTTGCACCTGTCACCACTGGGCTTTCGGATATTGGCAAAGGCTCTTGCCACCCCATAGTGCCTTTTTAGGCAAGGCTCAAAAGTCAAACCCACCCCATAGAGAGCACAAGGAACAAGAAACTAAGGGTAATGCTGCTAAATGCCAGAAGTCTTAACCTCAAGATGCACTTTTCGAAGCTCTCCTCAGTATGGAGAACATCGATATCTGTGCAGTGACAGAAACCTGGTTCAAGGCTCCAGAGAGCACCCCAGCACTACCAGGCTATACCTCATATCATGCTTTTCGCCCCAAAACCCGGACCGAACCACAAAAGGAGGGAGTTTCCATATTTATTAAGGATACCCACACCTCCATGTTAGTGGCATTGCGCGCAGTATCGGAGACCATCCATGTGCAACTAACAGTGGGCAAGACTGCTTTTCAGTTTATAGCATCCTACAGACCACCCTCTCAAAGTCAGGAATCCCATTCGGCTTTCCTGAAAACATTGGAGAACATGAAGATCTCTCCGAACACCATTATATTGGGCGACTTCAACTACCCAAACATTGACTGGAAGCACTACTCAAGCCCCAGCACCTTGGCCCAGAGATTCCTGGAAATTATAAACTCAAATGCTATGGAACAGCTAGTCACCACTCCCACAAGAGGGGACAACCTACTAGACCTGATCATTACCAACATGGGGACTCTATGCTCCACACCAGAAGTATATCCCTCATTGGTAAGATCAGACCACAAATTAATTTCACTGGATGTCCACATCCGACTCCACCCCAGCCCAGAAAACCACAGTGAAAAACTTCTCAAAGCGAACTTCTCACTTCTCAAAACCGAAGTGGAATCCTTCAAGGCCACAGGGCCAGTGGAAACTACAGCCCAAACTGCAGAATCCTATATAAATGCATTCTACAAACATCTCCAGGAATGCATGGATCATGCTATCCCAAACAAAACCAAGACCCAATCATCCAAAGGCAGGCGTCCAGTCTGGTGGACCCCTGCCATAAATAAACTGTACAACAGAAGGAGGAAGCTACTACATGATAGAGCAAAATCCCTAATAGGGAAGGCATCTCTGATCAGTACTAGCACAAAATTACAATCCCTCATAAAATCCTCCAAGGCCAGCTTCGAGAGAAAAATTGCACAGGACACCAAAGACAATCATAAGGCTTTTTTCAGTTATGTCAGAAACTTGGGATGCAACTCCCAGACTTGTTCTGAGTTGATTCTAAACGACAAAAAATACACTGAACCCACAGACATCGCCAATATCCTGGCAGACAGGTTCAGTGCGAACTTCTCCACCCCCTACCCCCCAAAAGAGCAAATATCTATCCCGGCAGAGGGCTGCCTCCCAAACATCTCAGATGCTCAGGTGAAAGCTGCCCTCTCCAAAGCAAAAAACACTGCTTCCATGGGACCAGATGGCGTCTCAGGCTGCGTCCTACATGAACTACAAGAGGAACTAATCCCTCAAATAAAACAGCTATACAATCTCAGCCTCACTACAGGATATGTGCCCACAGAATGGCATGCGGCAACAGTGGTCCCACTCCACAAAGGTGGAGCATCTACGGACCCTGGAAACTATCGCCCCATAAGCCTGACTAGCTTAGTCTGCAAGGCTATGGAGAGGATCATCATGGAGCTCATAAACAAAGACATTGGGGACCTACAGACACTAGATCCTACCCAGTTCGGCTTTGTCAAGGGCAGATCCTGCCTTTTGAACCTGGTTGACTTCTTTGAAACAGTCACCAAAGCCATAGATGAAGGAAAGGTAGTCCACACAGCCTATCTGGACCTTGCAAAGGCATTTGACACAATACCCCACTCGGGCATCATAGATAAGCTATCCAGCTTAAATATAAACCCCTATGTCACAAGATGGGTCCCAAACTGGCTCAAAGACAGAACCCACAGAGTGAGAGTTGCTGGAGCCATGTCAGACTCAAAACCAGTCACAAGTGGCATCCCACAGGGTTCTGTCCTGGGACCACTCTTGTTCGGTATATACTTTTCCGAGGTACAGGCAAACGTGGGAGGACTATGGCTCACCAAGTTCGCAGACGACTGCAAACTGGGCGCCATAATCAACTCTCCAGCTGACACAAACATCCTTCAAAATGGTCTCACAGAGACAGATAACTGGTGCCAGCGCCATGGTTTAAAGCTAAATGCCAAAAAATGTATAGTCATACCCTTTGGCAAAAACAATGTGCCCACAAATTACCACATAGGCGGAAACCCATTAAGTACAGAGAAAGTTATTAGAGACCTGGGGACCCAAGTTGATAGCAATCTCTCCTTTGAAAACCACATTGCCAAAGTGGTTAGAAAGACCTTCTACATAGCCCACCTCATCACGAAGGGTTTCACATCTAGATCAAGAGAGGTAATCGTGCCCTTTATTCATCCCTCATCAGGCCCATCATAGAATACAATGCCCCTTTTGGGATGTACCTTACCCGACACCTGCAGCAATTAGAAAGACCCCAAAAGTATCTCACCAAGAGGATCAAGGGTCTCAAACAGATGCCATATACTGCTCGGTTAAAAAACTCCAGCTCTACTCAGTTGCATACCGCCTACTTCGAGGCGATCTATGCCTGACATACAAAGCTATGTCAAATCCAGAATTAATGGACATGCTCCACCTCAGTAAATCTAGATCCCTTAGAGCCACACGCTCGAGGGACTTGAACCTCAGCACAGAAATAAATAGAACTTGCTGGAGGGACAGGTTCATAACCCAGAGGCTCCCTTCGCTCTGGAATAGAATTCCAGTTCATGTGAGGCAGAGCACCTCACTGAATCTCTTCAAGAAGAATCTCGACAAGTGGATGGGGGATCATAGGTTTGTTCCAGGGATTACTCCTGTGTCACTATTAGACAGAGGCACAGTAAACTAAACCTTAAAAAAGGGCACAGTATACTCAAATCAAGGGGTGGCGTAAGCCATACAGAATCGGGCTAGGCTTATAATTGCCCCAGGGCAGATAGCCTAGTATGAACCTATGAACCTATGAATTCACAGTTACTTCCTTATGTCTGGCATGAGTCATAGAAAAAAGACTTGAAATGCTTTATGGGAAAGAGAAAGGCTTGAAGGAGAAGATCACGTTGAGATATCAAGCCCCATCGGTAGTCATGTTGTGGTAAACATGCTAAAATTAGAAATAAAGCACTTAGAGTGATTTTGAGGTGTTAAAATAGGTCTGGAAACAAAGGCAGACTGGAAAAAAACATATTTTTGAGTTCTAGGGTGGAGTTTTCCTTTAATAGTAAGTAGGAAACAGAGTAAAGGAATAGGGCTTTTAGTCTATCTGCATATAGCATGTTATTCACACCCTGTAGTTTCTTTGTTAGGAACCTCTGAGGTCACTGCAACTGTTGTAAGTGCCAAGTCAAGTATATGCTGAATGGGACATTGTACTCGATTATTAGTCTAGTACAGTGGAACTATAATTTCCTTGGATCTGGATGCCATACTTTGAACTTATAAGCTGAGCCACATAGAAGGACTTCTTCACTGTTGTGGACACATGACGGGAAGAACTTCTTCACTGTTGTGGACACATGACGGGTAGAACTTCTTCACTGTTGTGGACACATGACGGGTAGAACTTCTTCACTGTTGTGGACACATGACGGGAAGAACTTCTTCACTGTTGTGGACACATGACGGGAAGAACTTCTTCACTGTTGTGGACACATGATGGGTAGAACTTCTTCACTGTTGTGGACACATGATGGGAAGAACTTCTTCATTGTTGTGGACACATGACGGGAAGAACTTCTTCACTGTTGTGGACACATGACGGGAAGAACTTCTTCACTGTTGTGGACACATGACGGGAAGAACTTCTTCACTGTTGTGGACACATGACAGGTAAAACTTCTTCACTGTTGTGGACACATGACGGGAAGAACTTCTTCACTATTGTGGACACATGATGGTCAATGTTCAGGTTACCATCTATCTGTGTACCTAGATCTCTCAAATCTGAGTTTGCTGTTAGGGATATGCTATTAATGCTGTAATTTGCAGGGGTGTTTGCCTTCCAAAATTGTATTATGCATTTTTTTGCAATGAGTTTGAGGCCATAGCTCTGGCACCAATCATTTGTCTGATTTAGACTTTCCTGAAGGATATCTGCATTGTTGTGGAATTCAGTTACTGCCCCCAGCTTGCAGTCATCGACAAACTTTGTTATCCAAGGACCTTCCACATTACCCTTGACTTCAGAGGAGTATATTCTGAACAGGAGAAGTCCCCACAATGAGCCGTGTGGCACACCACTAGTAACTGGCTTCTTGCTAGATCTGGATTCACCCACTTTAACAACATGTGCCTGTTCATGAACCAATTAGCTATCCATCTGGTGATGCAGAGATTTATGCCCAGTTTTCTGAGTTTATTTAGTTTATTTATAATACCTGAGTGGGGAATTGTGACAGTTGCCTTGGTCAGGTCAAGATAGGCAGTATGCACTGTTTTACCCTCATTCATGACTCTAGTGACTTTCTCAAAGATGTCCACCAGATTTAGTAAGCATAATCTGCTCGTGACAAAGCGGAATTGGGTTGGGTCCAGGGTTTGGATTCCAATGCCATTATTTATCAGGTCCGTGATTATTCTTTCCACGGCCCTGCATATAAGCCTAGTTAATTAAACTTATGGGTCTGTAATTTCCTGAGTCAATAATTACCCTTTATGCAGAGGGATTACTGTTGCTGTCCTGCATTCTACCATGACAAAGCTGGTCCAAAGGTTGTGGTTAGATAAAAATCCTAGTGGGTCTGAGAGGCCCTGATACAAGCTGTTTAAGAGGCATCTTGGTATATCACCAGGACCCATCAAAGCTGTGTTTTTAGCTTTGGAGAGCTCAGTGGTAACCTGTTCTTTGTAATAACTGTTAGAGGAATGGTGGAGGGTATTTCTTCGGGGTTAACTGTAGGTGATGAGGAGGTAAAATTTGAGCTGAATTTATCGGCCAGCAGATTTGATATATTTTCTGGCTGGGTATAGTTGATGCTGTTTAGAACTAATTCCGCACACTGTTGGGTGTTGTACTTATGACTGTGGATGCAAATGAAAAATGCCTTATAGTTATCCCTAGCTTGGGAGGCTATTTTTGCCTCAAAATCTGCTTTTGAAGTCTTGACTAATTCCCTGGTTTGCTTGTGCTCTGTTGTGCACATTCTCTCTTATTTCTTGACAGGATTTTCTTTCTTTAATGTACAACCTATTAATACCAGGGGTCCACCAGGGTGGTTTGTTTTTGTGGTTTAATCTGAGCTTAGTTTGGTCTGGTACTTCATTTCTATGCAGTTGTTTATATAGTTGTACAGGGCGTTTATGTATGCCAATAGATACACTCCTGTGTTTTCTGGGTTTGGGGGAGATTGGAAACAGGTTATGCCATCACTTAATTGGAGGTAGTTTGCCTTAGAAAAGTTCCTTAATGTTTTTCGGGTTAGGTGGGAGGTCTAGTTGTATCTTTATTTCAAGGAAGACCACTTTGTGGTCTGATATAACCAGTGAGGACATCACACTTGGGGAGAGCACAGTGGTCTCCCTTATTTCTGAGCACCAGGTCTAGAATATTTGTATCCCTAGTGGGAATGCAGACTAGCTGCTCCAGGATATTTGAGTTTACAAAGTCAAAACATCTTTCAGCCTGCATGTTAGTGATTGTATATGCTTCTCAGTTAAAGGAGAGTTAGTTAAAATTGTCCATGAATGTGGTATTGGCCTGGATGGTGAGTGATTCTAGTAACTTCAGGTATGATGTACAGGTTTCCTGGTTTCATGATGGGGACTTGTGGCTAGCAGGAATATAGTCATGGTTTTTCCCATGTTTAGTTGGACATGGAGTAGCTCAAGCATGTTATATTGTTTAACCAGTCTTAATGTGCACTTATCGTTTATATAGATAGCTACTTCTCCACCTTTTGATGTTTTATGTTCAGTGCTGATCAAAATGTATGAAAAACATTATAGCCATGCAATGCCAGAGTGCTTTCTGTTGGTTTTTACCATGTTTCAGTAACTGCACTGACATCAGCATTCTCAAGGGTGAGGAGAGCTTCCAGGGAGTGTAGTTTCTTGTTCAGACTCCTAGCATTAAGCAGTAATACCCTTAGCTTGAGTAGATTTTGCTATGATAGAAGGTTTGTCTGTTTGGCAATACCTAAAAAAGGCACTACGGGGGGGTGGATAATGTTTTGGCTAATATCCAAAAGCCTAGTGCTTTCAGGTGAAGACCATCTCTGGCAAAGCAGAGTGGCTTGTCAACCATGTTCTCCCAGGCTAACAAATATTAGACCCCCTTGGAATGACACTAGTAGCTAAACCAATTATTTTCTTGGTTGCCACAATACCATTTTCTGATGGTATTGTGGCATGCATCATATTTGGAGACGATAGAATGCTGCTCATTGCTAGGCTCATACCTGCCTGTGACACACATTCTGAGAGCTCAATTGTGTCTCTCTTTATATAGTCCAGGGAAGTACATCTCAGGTAATTTATACCCACATGGACTATGACTGAATCATTCATGTACTTGGGGTTTAGTGACCTGAGTGCTTGTGTGATCTGTTGAATCATGGCCCCTTTCAGGCAACTAACCGTAACCTTCTACTTATCCAGCCTGCTGAGAGGGACAGCAATTTGTCTTGCAATGGAGGCTCCTATGAAGAAAACATTGGGTTGTGGGGTGTAACAACATATGGGCTTCATAGCTGAGACACAATGAGATATGGTTTTATGTGTTGTGATGACAATTGCCTTCCTTGTGTGCATGCAGAGTTTCTGAGGATTGCACCTGAGATGCCTTTAAGTTACATATGAGCACTTCTGCATATGTGGGTCTAAGTGTCTGGTCCTTTGTGGGTGTAGTAAATGATGCGTGTGCGTCGCTGACAACCTGTTTGTTGTTTCTTGTGTCTGTATGTGACAGTTTGGCCCCCTGTGTCACTGTATAACTACATCTCTCACATACTGTATTTGTCTGTTCCAGAATTAAGTGGCTGTCAGTATACATAAAGCAATTGTTACAATGCCTCAGCATGCCCATGTCCAACAAGCTGGATGCACACACACACACACACACACACACACACACACACACACACACACACACACACACACACACACACACACACACACACACACACACACACACACACACACACACACACACACACACACACACATATTGCAGTGGAACACAAATATAAGAAATGTACAACAGAGAGTACTATACAGAAAAGCATGAAGACCGCAGCACACCTTATGTATCAGCTTGGATAGGTACCCCACAACATACACAGAAAGACTTGGGCGTGCACACACACACAAACACACACACACACACACACACACACACACACACACACACACACACACACACACACACACACACACACACACACATATTGCAGTGGAACACTAAGATGAGGCATATATAGCACAAAATATTATACAAAAAGCATAAAAACCACAGCACACTTCACATATAAGCTTAGCTAGGCATAAATTCATTAGTTGTAGTGTTGCAATGTTTTAAAATTGTCATTGTAGTTATATATTATATCACATGTATTAAGCATATTTTATGTTACAAGAGATTTACAACTGCAATAAGACTTAATTAATTGGAAAATTTTATTAATTGGTTAATTAAGCATACAATATATTAGTGAATACTACTGTGGTTTACTTTGTCTGATGAAGGCTGAGCTTACACAGCCGAAAGCGCTTACAATATTTTAATAAATTTGAATACGAATTTTAGAAATC